>NC_135336.1:699823-936000 GCF_023851605.1 Tamandua tetradactyla
TAGATGCAGGAATAAATTTGCCAAACTTAATAACTCAGTTGTCTGCTGGCTCATGCAGGTGTGGAGGGCTCCTTCATCCAGGTGTCCAGGATAAACACTCTGGGGTGCCCCTCTGGATGCAGGCTTCTCTGAGGTCTCACCCCACTGTAAGTTTCTCACAGCAGGATCCCAGACCACATCTCTTTGCCTGTGTAGCACTGTGAAGCTTTGTTTTCCTCCTGGGTGACTAGTTAAATACGAGAAGCTCCCTTTCCAAGGGGCAAGCTCTCAAAACATGGCTCTCTTGACTGTCAAGTGATTCTGGATGTTACCCAGGCATGCAGAAAGACTGAGGCTACATGGGTTACATCTCCTGCCCATGGCTGTAATAATGACAAAGGATCATGTTAAGTGGGCCCTCATGTTACAGTTTGCAAAATTGTCTTTCTGCTTCAATAGCTCAGATTTAATTCTTATTAATTAAATTTCAGATTTAATTCTAATGAAAAGCACACTGGATAGATAGAATTACCCCTTTTGAAATACAGGAAACCAAGTCTCAAACAGTACTTTTCTCAAGCTTCACAGCCAGGAATGTGTTAGGACACACTCTTGGTAACAGCCCCAGGAGGGGGTGATGAAAGTACTAAGGAGTGTGCCTCCATTTATCCCCACACACTGCACATTCCCATGGCACATCCAGTGGGCACCAAAGACTTACCATACCCCACTTTTCTGGAAGAGCTACCACAAATCACAGGATAGCAAAACAAAAGGAGAATGAGCATCTCTAGACATGCAGACAGAGCCAAGACTAAACAAAGAGTAATTTATTACTTACCACATCACATGTGGATTCCATCATTTTTCACCTTCTTTTACATGCCTCTAATTCAAAGAGGAGAGGATGGAAGCTGAGGTGCAGAATGGTCCTCGTCATGGACAAGGCTCTTGACATCCAGGCCAAAGAGCCACCAATAGGAACTTGAAAAGACTCAGTCTTCTCCAGCAGGAGGTGTGATGGTTTGAAAGGATGTATGTCCCCTAGAAAAGCCATGTTTTAATCTAAATCCCATTTCATAAAGGTAGAATAATCAGATCTTCACCCTGGATATGTGATTTAATCAAGAGTGGTTGTTAAGCTGGATTAGGTGACAACATGTCTCCACCCATTTGGGTGGGTCTTGATAATTTTCTTGAGTCTTATTAAAGAGGAAACATTTTGGAGAAAGAGGAGATTCAGAAAAAGCAGAGAATGCTGCAGCACCACAAAGCAGAGTGTCCATGGGCAAGTGACCTTTGGAGATGAAGAAGGAAAACACCTCCCAGGGAGCTTCATGAAACCAGAAACCAGGAGCGAAAGCTAGCAGATGATGCTGTGTTCACCATGTGCCCTTCCAGATGAGAGAAGAACTGTGACTGTGTTTGCCATTTGCCTTCTTGGATAACAGAAAGACCCTGAACTTCATTGGCCTTGTTGAACTAAAGTATCTTTCTCTGGGTGCCTTTGATTGGACAATTCTATAGACCTGTTTTAATTGGGACATTTTCTCAGCCTTAGAACTGTAAACAAACAACTTATTAAATTCCCCTTTTTAAAAGCTGTGCTGGTTTGAAAAGAAGTATGCCCCCTAGAAAAGCCATGTTTTAATCAAAATATCATTTTGTAAAGGTAGAATAATCTCTATTCAATACTGTATGTTTGAAACTGTGATCAGATCATCTCCCTGGATGATGTGATTTAGTCAATAATGGTTGTTAAACTGGATTAGGGGAGGACATATCTCCACCCATTTGGGTGGGTCTTGATTGGCTTATTGGTGTCTTATAAAAGAGGAAACATTTTGGAGAATGGGAGACCCAGAGAGAGCAGAGAATGCTGCAGCACCATGAAGCAGAGTCCACCAGCCAGTGACCTTTGGAAATGAAGAAGGAAGATGCCTCCCAGGGAGCTTCATGAAACCGGAAGCCAGGAGAGAAAGCTAGCAGATGATGCTGTGTTCGCCGTGTGCCCTTCCAGCTGAGAGAGAAGCCATGACTGTGTTTGTCATGTGCCTTCTCACTTGAGAGAGAAACCCTGAACTTCATTGGCCTTCTTGAACCAAGGTATCTTTCTCTGGTTGCCTTTGATTGGACATTTCTATAGACTTGTTTTAATTGGGACATTTTCTTGGCCTTAGAACTGTAAACTAGCAACTCATTAAATTCCCCCTTTTAAAAGCCATTCCATTTCTGGTATATTGCATTCTGGCAGCCAGCAAACTAGAACAGGAGGTCAATGCTAGCTCTCCCATGGCAGCAACACATGCTTCACCTGACACTCAGCAGTAGCTATTGCACACCTGTCATGATGAAGCACATTAGCTGTGTGGGGCTCCAAAAATCAAAGACCCACACAGAATGAGAGCAGTGTTGTGGACTCCCCAAAAAGCACTCTCATAGAAGAAGTTTTCTTTGATTCTAATAACATCCCTGAGAAGTTTGTTGAGCAAAAATTATAATCCCCAATTAATATATGGTAAAAGTGAGGCTTGAGGAGTTTCCATAAATAGGTGGGCAGTTATCTTTCATTCAGTATTCCCTAGAGGACAGCACTGGGTTATGTCCAGGGATTGTCAAGATGGGGTCTCATACTTAGATTGTCTGACATTGAGTCCAGATCTATATCTGCTACTTACCAAATGATGAAACTTTACCTCCAGGACTTCTAGAAACCCACTGGATGATCACTGACACAAACATCTCTATTGGAGACTGCCAGACCCCCAAATAGACTACACAGAGACACAAATATGCCAAGTATTTAAAATACTTACCCTTTATAAGCTTCACCTGGAGTCTAAATTCATGGGGTCATCTCAGGATTCCTGGATGAAAATCCACAGAACATGCCAAAGAAGATACCATTTTTCTATACCAAACCTATGAAGAAAAACCTGAGATAAATTTCTTAATCTTCTGCTCAAGAAATATGCTCAAGAAGAGGAAGTCAATCATTAACCAACTTCAGGGCCTTTAGCAGCCATTAACCCTCGTGTGACCAAGTGCATTTAACTTAGCATGAAAGTCTTTAATTCAATAAGTTTGAGGTGCACTCTCAGCTCCAAACTCCTCCTGAAGAGTCACAATGTATTCAAGTACATTAAAGGCTCTGCAAAGCCACAAAATAAATAAATCCACAGTTTTTCCAAACTTCTCTGAACCTGAGATTCCCCTCACCTATTTTTCAGGGGATGGCAAGACAACTTATTGAGAAAGTGTGCTACACTTTGCCTGCATAACCAGGAAAAAGGCAACTGTATGAGTGCTGTGTCATCCTAGGCCTACATCCTAGGCTTTTGTCTTGGAGACTTGAGACTTCCCCTGTGCCAAAGGCCAAGTGCAAATATTTTTGCATGAAAAAGAACTAATGGGTCTAAGAAGTAGAAGGGGCTCTGAGGCTTGGAGGAGAGAGGGGTCAAAGCAGATGCCCTTCCGGAAAAGAAGAAATTTGCCATATAGGAAAGGGCCTGTGGTTTGGAATTTCTGTCTTGAGGAAGGGATAGGTCCTTGGTGAGGGGACAGGGAGGTTATAAGGGTGGGTCCTTATAACTTCATATGCTCAAATATGGCCAGGAACAGGAAGCTTCCCACTAACAAGGTACCATACCAACCTGGAAGGTAAGCTTAGCAGTGGGATTTAGAGTGGATCCTATGCAGAAAGCCCTCCCCAGGGTTCTGGTGTGTATATGAAATCCCTGTCACCTTCCCATGGTGGGTGGAGAGGAGGAGAATGTCCCTAAAATAACTGTGTTTAAGTTTCTTACCTAATAAGTGCATAGGGGCTTGGAGTCAGATTTAATTAGAGTTAGGGAAATGGAGTAATAAGATTTGCCTTAGATTTTAATCTCACAGAGCTTGCAAATTTAGACTATAGGCCATGAATAACAACTAAAAACATCTTTTGGTAATAGTTTTCTGCAAAATGCTCATTAGGATATGTTTATGCAAGTAGATTTTGCACAAAGAAGTGTGATTATAACTTTTCCCAAGTTCTTTACCTCTTGTCTTGGCTTCCTGACTGCTATAAAAGTTCCACATAATGAGTTGGACTAACAACAGGAATTACTGGCCCAAGGTTTTAGAAGCTAGAAGTCTGGTCAGTAGCATTCTGGTTGGCTGGCAATTCTTGGGTTCTTTGGCTTTCCCATCACATGACAATGTCCTCTCCTTTCTGTTCTAGGTTCTGATGACTTCCACCTTCTAGTCCTCTCTGTGGCTTTTTTGCCTTTAAGTACTGCAGAAATAAGATTAAATCCTATCCTGATGCAGTTGGCCACACCTTGACTAAACAGAATGTCTTCAAAGGGTCCTATTTACAATGGGTTCACACCCACAGGAGTTGACTGAGATTAAGAACATAGTTTTTTCCTGAGGTATATGATTCAACCTACCACACCTCTTTTCTTTGTCACTAAAGTAAGTTGATGAAAAGCATTATTTTAGTAACTGAATAATGGGCCCTCCTTCAAGTATCAGCATCCTGTCAAGCATCTGGGTAAAAAGTGAAAACTGTATGAGCTCTCTTAATTTCATGTTTTGATATACCTAGATTTTTGACCTCACATATGGGTGGCAGGTATTTTCTTTCATTAATTCAATCACTGCTTTGATCTGAAGTAAACATTTTAAATCCACTCATCACAGTTTTATGATAGGAAATTATGATATGAGTTGAGTTTTTGGAAATTAACCTTAAGGCTGTTTAATTTCCTGGGAAAATATTCATGATATAGTGAGAAGCAAAATAAAAATCACCAAACAGAATGTTTCACATGTTACTTTCATAATAATAAAAGTTATTATTAAATTTTAAGAATTTTTAACTAAACCTAAATGGGATCATAGCAAACTGGCCACTTATTGAATACTTAGTATGTGCTGGACGATGCGATCCAACATTCTTTACCCGAATTAGACCAAAAAAACCATTGACACAACATAAGGACAATGCTTTCCCAATTGATTCTGTAGTGATCTGACCCAGTATTTCTCTTTAAAATGTCTTTTAAAAGCTTAGCTCACAATTAAGAATGCTTGAAAATGTAAAGTTTTCTACTTAATACCTCTCAATTCCTTTACTAATATTCTCTCTCTCTCACACCTTCCCCCTTTTTATCTCTCCCTTTCTCTCCCTCCTTCCCTCTCTTCTTCCCTGCCTCTTGTATTCCCTCCCTGTCTCTCTCTTTCCCTTTCTCTCCTCTCTGTCTCTCCTTCTCTCCCTCCCTCATTTTCTCTCTTTTTCTCTACTTTCTGGTAGCCTCTATGGGTATCCCAAGCTAGAATTGATTGAGACCAGTGAAAGCTAGTTTGTCTTCCCTACGCAATACCAATAGATCAAAATAAAGTAATTAGGAAACTGCTCCATATTAAGAGATACTGTAGGAATTTGAACAGAAGCCAGCTCCCTCTTTTCTGAAGAACCCTGGTAGCAGGGAGTGGGGACCCAGGAAGACCTTCACCTTACATTTGTCCATATATTATAATGCAACTCCAAGAGACTTTGGCAAAGCCTCTCTAAGGGTCATGAACCCGCTCTAGAAAATCTGACCTATTTCCCAAAGCTTGAAGAACCATGCCTTTACCTGGTGCTGAGAAAGAGCCAGAAGGGAATTAGCAAGCAGGTCAGTGTCAGGTTCATAGATCCACCCTGTCTGCTGGTGAGGCACGTGCTGGTTATGAGGCTGCTGCCATGCACGGAGCATTTTGAAACCTTATTGGGAGTCTGAGGCCCTTTTAGGTCAAAATCTGGTACACCCCGGGATGGCAAATACTTTTGGTGAAGGATTTGATGAAAAACGATTTGCAACTAACTATAAGGAAGGAAAGCTGATTTTCCAAAAACTCTCTGAAGATGCCACATCTAACACTGAAATGCTCTCTGTGGTTCTCCATTCTGTGAAAATGCCCAACTTGCTCTGCTGACATGACTTGAACCCAAGGAGACCTATCCCCCTGATGCCTATGTCCTTTGGGTCGGCCTTGAGCCACACCACCTGTAATTGCTCCTCAAGGGCAGATTTTGTTTGCCTGTGGCTATTCTACAGTGGCTTGCTTGGTGCCTGTTGCTTGACTAAGACAAGCGTTCTTGAACTTTTTCCATAAAAGCACACACAATAGACAGTATTTCCATGCATGGAATCCTCCATGGGTAGAACTGCAAGCTTCAGCAGACTAGCTAGGTGCTGGCTGATCTCACCTCCTCTTCTCCCATGCAGGAAAATAAAAAGTTACTGGGAGCAACTTACACCCTATATGATCCTTAATCTGCTCATGTGTTCAGAAAGTAAACCATCCACCTATATCTGGATTTATCCACTCTATTATTAAGTTATTTGTGACGCATGCTTAACTGATGTACACTAACTGTGTGCAATGACACTTTAGCCAAGTTCAGCTGGATTCATTTTAAAAATGAAAATTCCCTTCAAGAGGGAAAAAAAAACTATAAAGGAATTCACAAACAACCAGGAGGGTATTTTTTTTCTATTCATATATCATACAGGTCAAGTACTAATTTACTTAATTATACAAAAACTCTAAATCAATCTAAATACAAAATTGGCAGAAGTTATAGACAGCTCCCAAACAAGGAACTACAATGGTTATTGATATCTTATTAATGTTATGAGAAATGTAATTTAACACTATTAGATATTTTTCATGGTAAATTGGCAAAGGAAAAAAAATTGAACACCTATTGTGTTGGAAAGAATGCAGAAAAATAGGCATTCTCATGCATTGCTGGTAGGAGTTTAGATTGGATTATTCCCTATGGGTAGAAATTGGGCAATAGCTTCAAACATTATAAATGTATATACCCTATAACTCAGTTTTAGGCATTATCCTACAAAGATATTCATTGCTGCACTGCCGGTTTAGCCATAGGCTGAAAACCAATAAGGGATAAATAATATATATTACAGCACATATCTGCCATGGAAAAGTATCCAGCCATTAAAAAGAATGTATATGCATGCAATAATATAGCAAGACTGCTTAGATGAACTATTAAATGAAAAGCATGAGATAAAAAACAGTGTGTATAATTGTAATGATATTTTGAGGGAAAAGGGGTATATATATATATATATATGTATATATATATATATATATATGCACATTTTTATTCAGAGAAGATTGATGTATAATTGGCAAAAACTGAAATCTGTTCAAATATCCCTCAGCTGATGAACACATTAATAAAGTACTACTTAATAATAATTAAAATAACAGGCTGAAATGATATGGATGAATCCCAAAAGCATGATGCTAAGTGAAAGAAACCAGATACAAAAGGCACTTCGGAAAAGGCAAAACCATAGGGATAGAGAACAGATCAGTAGTTACCAAGGAATGGGGATGGAAGAAGGGGATTGACCACAAAGGTGCAAGAAGGAACTTTTTGGGGTGTTGGAGATGTTCTCTATCCTGAATGTGGTGACTGATACATAACTGCATGCATTTGTCAAAACTCATGGAAGCATGCACTGAATTTCATTGTATATACGTTATGCCGTAATAAATCCAACATCTCAAATTCGCTATGGACAGTGCGGCTGGTTACCCATGCTCAGCTTTCTAGAGAGAGTAGAAAGGTCATGAAAACCTCAGACAATTTGCTTATTTGCTCCCTGGGGACATACCTGGCCATCGCCCTTCAAAGATACTTAAGCTTCTACAAATTCAGAAAGGGCCCTAGTTCAACTTAATTGCCTGCAGAGAAAAGCACATAATATCATTATCCTCCCCAAACACTAACTGACAATATTATCTTCTCCAAATGGGCTGAGCGATTTCAAGAATGAATATGATCCTAATTAGATGTTCTTTCCAACCTGGTTGTGAAGAGGGTTTCATGAAGGTTAGAAGATGATGGGGGAATTTGATTCAAGTCAGTCACTGGGAAAATTGCATTAGTGTCACTGGAGAATGAAAAAAGGATATGACGGGTATACTATTATAACCTTGTGTGCTGTGCTGACAATTATCCTCCCAATGGACTTTTTTTCCCACTTTCCAGGATATTCATAATAAATTACAAAAACAATCATTGTAAGTAATCCATTTAGAATGACGCTCTACTTTTAAAACATGAACTTGAATAAGCACACAAACCTATTCAGATGCCCTGCTAAGTTGCTTTGTCTACAATGATCCAGAATTACTAGCACCTTTTGGTTACTGATTTCACTACTCTGACAGCTGAAATGACATGCTCATGGCTTGTGTCTGTCCTTACCATTTGGGGTTATGAAAAGAATGGACAGGTTATGCATGCTATTGTCAAAATTAACTCAAGCTCTGCATTTGTCTATGGGCTTACAAGGTTTAATCTCCATGTGTTGTACCTGAGGACGTGAAAGACACAAGCCAAAGTTTCTGCATCACTGGGTGCCATTGTCATAAGAAGCCAGGTAGCACCTCTTGTAGCATGAAGGAATAAAATAATTTAATCTTTTAAGACAGATTAAATGAACCTGTTCTTCCTTGAAAGAGAGAAATTGGTACATAAAACACAAAAAGTAATCCCTTTGATACATGTGTTACCTCTGCCTCATGACTGTGAAATCAGAGAGCAAATACAGCACCTGTTATTAACATCTGAAAGTTTAAAGTTGTAGAAGTAAGGGGGGGTGAATGGTGAGAGGTGGCATTGAAAACCATGAGGTTTACAGCTGTTTCAGAAAAGCTTCCTCAGAACCTAGCAGTCTTTCTGGAAACAGCAAAAAGAGAGACTGTACCTAAGGAACCCCAAGGGGCTTTGTGGTTTTCTCCCTATAAAACCACCACAAGCAGATCTCAGCCTCCTGGATGCCTTGGGAAACTGGAAATGCTTCTCCTCATTCCACTTACAGAAGAAAATGCAAATTCCAGTACTAGGAGTTACTCTGTGGGGAATCCTTACAAGATGATTGGTGGGTTGAATTCAAAGGATTGACCTCCCCAAATGACTTTTTTCATTTTAATGAAAGAAAAGGAATTGTTAGGGGGACAAATACCAGTCATCACAAAGAGAAGGTGCCTGGAAGCAAGAGAGGAGACAGCAACAGATTTTTGGGAGCTGGAAAGTGCGTGGAGGAAGACAAAGTGGCCCAGGGAAGCCCTAGGACCTTGGACAGAAGAGCAGGCACAGAAGTTGGAGTGGCCGAGAGCATAGCAGCTCTCCTCCCCTACCCTTTTTGGGGGTGCAGTGTCCAGAGACACTGACTTGGGTGGGGATGAGGGGCTGCAAACAAGTGATGTGTATTTGAGGCTGAAATGGTGGGCTCTGGGGCCCAGGGGCCCCCACCCAACCCCATCCAGCAACTGCAGGGCCTGAGATCATTCTAGAAAGACAGAAACAAGGAGGCTCTGGGCTCAGGCAAATGGATATAACAGTGAGAGACAGAAGCCTGGGGATTGGGATGGGGAAATTCGGCAGCTTGGAGGATAGGGGCTCCTCCTCTCTGTCCCTGAAAGCCCCCCTGTCCCCACCCATGTGCAGTCAGGCATGGGCTGCAGGACAGGAGAAAAGATTGGCACATGGGCTCCCTGTGTCAAAAGGCTTTTAGCTGTATTTAACTTTTATTTCCGATTCAGTTAGTATTTATGAAAAGTGTCAGGAGCTGGACCGCCTGGAGGATGTGGCTTTTTAGATTACGTAGTATTTGATAGAGACAATGGAACAGATGCAGTGCACATTGGAGCTTTGAGGCATTCCCTACCCTGACTCCATGATCCAAATTAAGAACAAAGGCCACAACCAGTCTCAGTGACACCCTCTGCATGTTCCCCTGACACCTCTGCAGAGCCGCTATTGCTAATTTTGTGCTTACCTTCTCTTGCTTTTTTTTATATGATTTTATTAGATATGTGTATATTCCTAAACAATATACTGTTCAGCTTTGCTGAGTTTGGAGCTTTGTAAAAATGGCAATGTCTTAAAAGTATTCTTTTGACTCCCATGTTCTGAGACTTTCATTTTCTCTCATTGTAACATGTTGTGGGCAGTTTTGGGTCATTCATTTTCGCATATTATATTTTACTGGGGGATTATTCTAGGTCTTTATTTATCCATTTTCCCCTGGATGGACACTGGGGTGTCCTCGCTATGGCTAATAGAAACAAACCTGCTGATATCATTCTTGAATATGTTTTCTTAGCGCTAGTGGCAGGACTTTCCCTAGGGTATATAGAGACTTTATGGTTAGCAGTATTCACTAAGGTTCCAGTTTACTAGAGAATGCTTTTTTAAGGTTTTTGTATCAATTTATATTCATAACAAGGGTGCATATGTGCCTGTTGTTCTTTATCTTTTCAAACACTTGATCTTATCAGAGGATGTAAAAAAGATATCTCATTGTGGTCTTAATTGTCATTTTCTTGATCACTCACAAAATTGACCTCAATGATTTATTCACTATTTATGCTTCCAACTCTGTGGAATGCTTATCCATGTCTTCTGTCCATTTTTTTTCTACTAGGTTGCTTATTTTTATGTATTTTTAGTAGTCCTTTATAAATGCTGGATACTAATGCTTTTTCAGTTGCCAAAGACATGTATGAGTTTTGAATTTGACTTTTCTTCCATTTCTATGGTGTCTCTAATAAAATACCTAAATAAGTGAAGAGATGATCTATATTCAAGGACAAAAAGGCACAATATCCTTAAGATGACAGTTCCACCCAAGCAGTCTATAGATTCAATTAAATTTCAGTCCAAAGCCCAGCAAGTTTGTTGTTGTTGTTGGTGGTGGTGGTGTTTTGAGGAACTTGACAAGATAGGATAGCTTCTAATTCAACTTCCTACTTGACTCAGTGGAGGCTTCCTACAAAAATGAGCATGACAGTGGAAAGAACATTGGCTGTGAGTCCTATGGACACGGGTTTGAGTCCTATTTTTCTTGTTTGTAAATTGAGGATAAGAATATGTTTCTATTACAGCTTTGCTGTGAAGAGTAAACGAGATAACATAGAAAATGTCCCTATTGAGTCAGTGTGCCTGGCATCCAGCAGGCACTCAATAAATGCAGACTGCCTTCCTCCCTTTCTATGCTCCTCATTTCTCTCTGTGGAATACAGCCTCCCAGGATCCAGGAACCCAATAGCCGGGCTCTTGTCAGAAATCAGAAGCTCCCAAAGGCCCCTTCATGAAGGGATGGAACACTCTGCAGTGGCCTGCCTCTCTCTTTGGGTGCAGATGGGGAGCTGGGGGGAGGTGGCACACACCTGCAGGGCCTGGCCAACCCAGACAGGGAGGAGGTTAATCTTGGGCTGAATTAATAGACCTGTCCTATCCCACCCCACTCCGCAGCCATGGAGACCAATCTAATAACAACAACATTAATGATAACAAATAAATAACAATAAGGCCATCTAGGAAAATCACTTAGCAAAGTCAAAGTAGCCCCTGGCTATGAGTACTATCGTCTTCATTATGGTATTTTTACATGCCAGTTGCTTTATAGGAAATATCTCATTTAATCCTCCTGACCACCCTGTGAGATTGGTCTCATTATTTTCCCCAGTTGACAGCTCAAGAAGTAGAGGCTGGAAGAGGGCAGGTGGGGTCCCTGTGCATGTGGGCAATGCATGGTCAAAGCCAGATGAGACAAGTGGGCAACCTTCTCCACAGCCTGTGCCCCTCCCACTGTTGTCCCAGTTGCTGGGTCACACCTGCCTTCATGCAAGACTCATTGCCACTAGTTGCCTTTTCCCTGTCCCCTGTCTGGGCTAAACACCAGACCAAAACTTGCACAAGAAACACCTGGTCACAGCTTTCTTGCTGCATTGGGGGCAAGAATTTCCCTAACACTTAATAGAAAGGACACAACAAATACACTACACACACACATCAATTAAGCTAGCAGGGCCCATCAAAAAGGCTTGGGTAGGCAGAAATGTCACATTTCTCCCCTATTCCTTCTGCATATTTGCAGCTCATCTCTGAGTAGGGGCCCAGAGGCTCCTGCATACTGTGTTGAAGAAGAGCCAAAAAGCTTCTGGGAATCCCACCTGTTTCCCATGAGAAAGAAGGAGTCAGGTGAAACACAGAGAAAATTTCTCCTGAAAATTAGGAAAACTCAGTGGCATAGGAAACCCTTCTGGAGATGAGTTCAATTTGACCATAACAGTCTCCCTATTTTAATCTGCATGTGCTCTGCTCCAGCCAACTTGTCCCACTCTCCAGGTCCGATCCTGGGTATGACAATATCCAACAGGGCTTGGAAAGCAGCATTTAGAATTCATCCCTGGGACATTTGAAGCTCAAGGACTTGGTTTGCTGCAATCAGGAAGGACACAAATGCAGTACCTTCCTCCTTGCTAATAGAAACAAACCTGCTGACATCATACTTGCTGCCGGGCCTACCCCTACCCAGCCCAGATGCTCAGACTGTCTGCTTCCCTTTCCTGGGCCCCCAGCCCTAAAGGTGGCCCAGCCAGCTGCTGTCAAGTCATGGTGGAGGTTGAACGTGAGGCTCCAGTGGCAGGCTGGGCAAGGGCTCATTGCTGACATGCTTCACACAGAATTCATCAGCCCCCATCCCAATTCACACCACAGTGAAACACACACGTGAGAAATCAAGGGGTACTTGAGCGTTGCATCTTTTGATCATTAAATATCTCATTGCCAGATACATACCTGTGAGGAGGCATAAGCATAGATGACTCTGTTAGTAAAGCCTGTCAGCTCCAGCTTGCCAGGAAAACAACCATCAAAGGCTCAGTTCTGAAAAAAATACTAATTTCCATGTCTCTGTAGTCAGCAGTGCTTCCTCTTCCCACCCACCCAACCTGGCCCCCATCCATCGGTCTTCCTTACAGAAAGGATTATAGCTAAATGGACAGTGAAAATGAGAACTGCCCCAGGCAGCTCAGATTTGCTGTTGTTTCCACTTGCAGCATGCAGGGTGTGTTCCCAGCTGCACGGGGGCCGGGTCTGCAGAAGGCATCAAGGCCCACAGTGGGTCACAGCCACTGTGCCTGCATCCCCTTCCTGCCAAGGCTGTCAGCCTCACCACGGGGATGCCCAACCCTAAGGACCTTTGGTGAACATGCCAGCCTCTCATGTGGCTGATCGGCAAGGCCCACCTCCAGCCCCATAAGATGACCTTTGAATCTCATTTTCAGGTGCCTCTCATCATTTTGAATTCTTGGAACAGTCGATGAGAAAAAGTGGGATGGACAAGATGTTTCTTTGTGGCTTCTGCTGAAATGACATTAGCTTAATACATATATATTTTAAAAGCTTTTTTTGTTTCTTACATTCCTTGACCACCTACTATATGGAAGACCGTATGCTAAGCACGCTGCACAAGTTATCTTCTTTAGTCCTTGCAATGACCTAGAAATGATCTGTGAGCTAGTAAGGGGTAGAATGAATGAGGGAGCCAGCTCCGTCTCTGATTCCAGAACCTAGACTTTTTTTTAATTGACAAACCAGAACAACATACAAACATGAACATTCTTAACATACAAACATTCCATACATGGTGTACAATCAATGACTCACGAAATCATCACTTAGTAGTATAGTCATCACCAAGCTCATTTTTTAGAACATTTGCATCACTCCAGAAAAAGAATTAAAATGAAAAAATAAAAAACTCATACATACCATGTCCCTTACCCCTCCCTCTCATTGACCACTAGTATTCCCATCTACCCAATATATTTTAACCTTTAGAACCTAGACTCTTCATTCTCTATTGTTTTCTCCTGCCAGTTTCCGAGGCAGGAAAAACATCAGATTCTATGCCTTTCCATCCTTTAGGAAGCCACAACATGTTAAATTAATTCTACATATTAATCTAACTTTACTCCAGATAAACGTTTTTAAAAGCCAATGGAATTTTGACACATAGAGTGGATCATGCTGCCATAAGAGGTGATTTTATTTCAAGAAATGATGTGATACATCCTTATGCAATACAAATAATTTTTTGATAATTGGAATAATCACAACATATTTATATTAGTTTATGTATATATAACTTTCTATATATCCAGCTTACTTAATAAGGATGAAATGTTAAAATGACAATGTTTAAAACTCAAGAAGCTTGGATTCGAAGTCTAACACCCAAAGGTTTTTGTTTTCACTTGTCATTTTTTATTGTTGATTTTTTTGTGTTGTGTTTGGTTTGTTGCTTTTGTTTTCTCATTGAATTTGCTAGGAAGTCTTTAATTTTGTTCTTTACCATGCCATTTTTCATTCATTGTCCCTTAAGGAAATATTGAAGATATTCTTTATCTCATAATAGCTTATATGTAACATATTAAATATAATAAATCATATAGTCAACAACATTTATATACCCACATGTATATGTATTGAATTTGACTACTTTATACAGTATTACATTTCAAAATATTAAAGAAATGTATTAGTTTCCATTTTGAGCTGTTTTTTTCTTAAACAATATTGATAACTGATTTCAAGCTTTGTAAAACTCATTCACCATAAGTAAGTTGTCAAAGTGTGTCATAAAAAAAGCCACATTTTAAAATTCCCAAACACTCCATATTAAGAGGTAAGTAACTTCTCTATTTAAGCAGTTCAGGAAGTTTGCTAAAGTCCAAACTATGGTTTTATTTTACACTTCTGGCTTTCTCAGCTTCTTTCATTAAACTTGCAGTAAACAATGTTAATACAGGAGTTGCAGGGTGCATCAGAGTCTGCTTATTCTCTGTTTGTGGTTCCCACTGGGTGAAAGGTTGCAGCAATTAAGGTGGTGTGAAGCTGTTTCAAGGTGCCACAAAGATAGATTAATTAGGTTGCAAATGGTCTGGTGACATTGCCAACTGAGGCTTTGATGGGCCCAGTCCAAGGTGATTGAGTCTGAGGATAGTGATGGATAGGCAATCTGTAAAGAAGGGAACTGACTATGAGACATGATGGGAAAACATCTGGTACCTGTAACTACGAGCACACCATGGCCATAGATGCCAGAGACTAAACCTTCTTCTCTCAATGAAATCAATGTTATGGAGAATTCCAAAAGATTCATCATTGGTTGATAACAGTTTTGATCTCACAAGCAAATTTAAAAGGATAACCAAGAAAATTAATATAATTTTATGACTAATTACATTGTGACTGAATTAGAATTAACAAGTAAGCGTACATCCAGCAAATATTGCCCCACTTGAAGAGGACCCTTTATAAAGACTAAACATTTATTTCAAAGGTACAGATATCACTTAAACCTGGTCACAAACCAATTTTGAAACTTTTAGCTCATTATAAACTTGCAAGTGCAGAAAGTTTCTGGAGGTTAATTTAAAGAATAATTCATTAGTGAGTGTTGTTAATGGGATGAGGAAGGAGTATAGTATTACATGCTCCCACACAACACAACCTTAAGAGGCAGACTTGATTTTGAAGACACAACTATCTGATTTCTAACATAGGCCTGAGAAATCTAAATGCAGGCTAAAGAAACCTATATTTAGAGCATATCGGGCTAAAATGCAGAGAAATCATATGTCCAATGACATACCATCAATTAATTTATAATGCCAATTCTTTGCTAGAGAGAGAGAACTGGGGAAATATTAAAGAAATAGTACATAAAAGGCTGCCTTGAAGAGACCATGAGGCACTAAGAGAACCAAAGACCAGAAATTGATTCTAAGTTGCTATCTAGAGTGTGTCACTCATCTTTGAATCTTAAATGTGAGATATTTACAGTAGTGGTAGTTTTCCAAAGACTCTCTGAAGAAGTCCAAAAAATAAAGAATAGGAATTAAGTCCCTATTAAACCACATTGTGGTGGCAATAGTTCACAACAGTGTCAATCAAGTAAAGACATTTCCTTGGCCCTAATGCTCCCCCCATACCTGCACACATATATTTAGATCCTGGTGGGATTAAAAAGAAATCCACACATAACTAGAAACTGATAATGAGGAAATTAAACAGAAAGACCAAACCCAACCAATTGGTCACAATAAGGCTTTATACCTACAGAGGGCCTGGCCTGGGGGATAGAGATGACATCACTGAGAATGAAGTCCAGATGTCTGAAGATATACTTGAATTGCCATTTTAATTTTTGAAATATTGCTAGGTTGGCTCTAAAGTTATAAGATTTTCACTTTTATTATCTAAAAGTGAAAAGATTAGTGGCAAGACTTACCTGAGACTTCCTATTCCTATAGAAAAAGAAAAGAAGCAGTTGCAAATAAAGGGTTTATGAGAGAAGCAATGAGAAAGAAAATCATAGCTAGAATGACTGCAGAAGATGGACAACTAAAGGAAAAGCTCTAGACTGAAGGGGTGTGGTAGCAGATGGAAATTCAGATTTACTGGAAGAAAAGAAAATCACAATAAATGAAAAATGTGTGGGTAAACATACAATGATATTTTGGTGTCTTCTAAAAATTTTTTGACAGCTCTAAGCAAAACTAATAACACATATAGATCACAAGGCTGCACACAATAGAAAAATTATACTGTAAGTGTCTTAAATTATACTTGAAGAAGGATGATATTCAGGTAATGTAAACTGGAATAAATGCATCTTGTGTGCAGATGTGTCATAGTAGTTGCTGTGGTTTAGAGGAATTTAATATATAGAAATTATTCATTCTAGTCAACCTTGAGTTGGCATGAGGATTTGTGTGTGGGTCTGTATACATAATTGATATGATAATAAATAATTATAATATGCAAGTAATATATAATTATATAATATATGCATAGTACATATCATGCATATCATATTGCATATATCTTATATGTATATGTACACATTTTTAAACATGTGTATATTGATGAATTAACATGTATTTGTATATGTATGCATATGTACCTATACAGTATATATATACATTATGTGTTAAAATGTATTATATATAAAACAATAGAAGGGGTAGAATGGAATGTTAATAAATTATGAATCAATAAAATTTGGAAACTCAAAACAACCTAAATATTTGTGGAAAATTAAAATATATTTTAAACTGAATAATAATAAAAATATAGTATGTTTAATATTGTGTAATGCAGCTACTTAGATAGGAATTTATAGCTATAGATTTGTATATTAAAAAAGAAGAAAAATTCAAATTAAATAGTCTGAGTTTCCATTTGCAGAAGCTAGTAAAGGATAATATGACTGTACCAAAATAGGAATAAGGAAGTAAATAAATTGGATAAGTGTAAACCTAATGTAATATAAAACAAACAATAGAGAAAATTAACAAAGCCGAACATTAATTCTTTGAATTTAAAGTTATAAACAATTATCTAGGCTCGTTAAGAAGTAAACAAAGAAAAAGATAAAGCACAAATTATCAATATAGGGAACAATAGAAAGGATATCACTACATATCTTACATATAAGAAAAGAATAAAAGGAACATGTTATGTAAAACTGTATATAATAATTTGGATTTGTGAAATGGATAAATTCTCAAAAAAGAGAACATAACAAAACTAATACAAGATAAAAGGGATTGTATTAGTATTAAATTGCTTTGCATCTTCATTTAAAACTTTGCAAGGAAATCCCCAGGCCTGGTTTGGTTTCACTTGAAAATTATGTCATATATTTAAGAGAGAAATAATACTAAACTTATTTACTTTCCTAATATCTATAGTGATACCAAGCAGAAAGGTACAAATCCATATTCATTGTTTGACATCTCACTGTTGAATTCCAACAAACATTTATGGGGATAAAAGTAGATAAAAAAGGAGGAAAGGCAATAAATTTAGAAAATGCATTTGCAAAATTCAATACCCATTTTATGGCAAAAACTTTCAGGAAACAAAGAGTAGGCTTTACAATAGGAAACTTCTCCAAAATCAATAAAGGGAAATTTTAAGTGTAGTCAACATTATAATTAACAGTAAATTTTGATCACTTTTTCTCTATTACAAAGCATTTGACAAGAAGATTTTTAACCTCAATTCTTTTCAAGATTGTATTGGAAGTCTTAGCCAGTTCCAGAAAGCAAGAAACAAAAAACCACCAAAAATAGTATAAAAACTGGAAATAAAGAAGTAAAGAGGTATTAACTTGCAAAGTGCCAGGTGATTTACATGAAAAGTCTGTAATGTATAAAACTAAAATTGCAAAAATAAAATTTAAATGGATTTGTGATCATATTCAAAACCTAAAATAAGGAGCAATAGTTTTTATCAAAATGTGCTATAGAACTAAGGGAATTAAAGAAGTTGTTATGGAGAGAAATGAAATAAGGCCTAAATAAATTGAGGCATATACAAATTAAATAAACCCTAAATAAATTGAGGCATATACCATGTACACAGTCTCAAAGACTTAAAATTAATAAAAAATCAATTCTTCTGAAAATTAATTGATAGATTGAACACCATCCCAATAAAAATTCCCGAAGTTTGTTTTGTAGATATTTTCTTCTTGATTTTAAAATTTATATGGAAATTTGAAGGATGCAGATTAACCAAAAACAGTTTTTTTAAAAATGATCTAAGTGGGATGTCTCACTGTCTTATAGTAGGACTAAAATAAAGGTCCTCTAATTAAAACAATGCAATATTGGCACAAGGAAAGACAGATCAATATTACTGAAAAGTGTCCAGAACAGACCAATACATACACAATTAATTGCTGTTCAATAAAAGCACCAAATAATAGAATAGGGAAAATAAAAATCTTTTTCAACAAATAGTATAGGAACAAGTGGATAAATATATGGAAAAAATGAATATTGAACATTTCCCTCACACTGTACACAACTTAATTGAGAGATCAAACATTTAAATATACATGTTGTAAAATAGCAAGTGAGATAATGTGTTCATGTTCTTGGGGTAAGAAATGCTTTCCTACATTGGACACAAAAGCTTTAAAACATAAAATTCTTAAGATAATAAATCATATGTCAAAATTACTAAAATTTCAAGTCATAATATAGAAAATGAAAATATAAGACTCAAATTTTAAAAACATATTTTTAAAATGAAATTGCATCCAGAATTTATAAAGTATTGTTACAGCTGATTAAATAGACAAGCATCCCAATAAAAATTTTTTCTAAAGATATGATTTATTAATGATGGAAAGGCTGACAGACAGATGTGATGCAAAACAAGTGTAGCACAATTTTAATAGTGGAATAGCGGTAGTGGGTAGATAAAATTCTTTCAACTTTGTCATATATTTGAAAGTTGTCATGATAAAAGTAATCAAAAAACATAACAAAAGTACAAAACCTTGGCCCTACCTCCGTTTAAATCAGACATTTCTATTTTCAAGTCTTACCAGTTAATTCAAATGTATCCTAATATTTTGGAATCCCTGGGCTTGTGTTTCTCAAACTTTTCTGTTTATATAATGCCTGGTCATCCTGTTAAAATGCAATGCTGACTTAGTAAATTTCAGTTTTCACCTGAAATTCTGCCTTTCCAATAATCTCCCAGGTACTGCTGCTTTTGATGGTTCAGGGCCGTATTCACATAGTGTGATAATTAGGTTCTGGTGTCAATTTGGACAGTGATGATACCATTGTTTGGTCAGGCAAGCACTGGCCTGACTGTTGCTGCAAGGGTATTTCATGGCTGGTTGATAAACCAGAAGGCTAATGTATTAAATCACCAGTCAGTTGATTGCATCCATGGCTGATTACATCTGCAATCAACTAAGGGTATGCCTCCAGCAATGAGATAGATAATCCAGTCAGTTGGATTTGATCCGATTGGTTGAAGACTTTAAGAAGAGAGGCTCATTGCTTCTTCAGCCAGAGAGTCTCTCCTGTGGAGATTGTCAAGACCTCTCATCAGAGTTGCCACTTTCACAGCCTGTCCTACTGATTTTGGACCCTTGCATTCCAGAGTTGCATGAGACACCTTTATAAATTTCATATTTACAGCTATCTCCTGTTGGTTCTGTTTCTCTAGAGAACCCTGACTAATAGATATAGCAGGGATCACAGTAGTGTGTCTCAATCTTTATTGTGCTTCAGTATCTCCCCAAGAGAGGTTGTTCAAAGGGAAATTGCTAGGCCTCCTTCCCCCCACCCAAACCACTTCTTATTCAGTAGTTTTTGTGTTAGGACCTATTCTAACCAGCTCCCAGATGAGGCTGGTGCTTTGGGTCTGGAGCCCAAACTTTAAGAATCATTTGCTCTAGCTCTGCTGCTGGTCAATATAGTAGCCAATAGCCACACGTGGCTATTGTGTACTTGCAAAGTGCCTATTTCAAATTGAGATGTTCTGTTAGCATAAAACACACACTGGTTTTTGCTAACCAGGTTTGGAAAAAATATACAAAATATCTCATTAATAATTCATATTGTTTTAAGACAGAAAAATATTTTAGGTATATTCTATTGAATAAATTATTAAATTAGTTTCAGTTCTTTACTTTTTTAATATGGCTACTATTAAATATTAAAATTGCATATGTAACTCCCATTATTGGGTCACATGATATTTCTATTGGACAAACTGTCCTAAGGTTTTACTCTAGAATTTACTCTAGAGCAGCACCCTGAGTTTTACTTGCCTACCTAATTTGCAGCAGCTCTGAAAAGAGATGGAAATTAAAGTAACTCCATGGACCAAACTTTAACAGTATTATAAAATTTTCTTCAAAGTTATTTTAAATCCAAACACTCTCTCTAGGTCTATCTTTTATGAAATAATCTTTTGGCATTCTGTATCCACAAAGAATGGCTCTTCTTTTCCCTAAACTTCATTGCTACCTGACTCCTTTTGTGCCACTGATTCCCTTTACCTGCCTTAACATTTTTCCCCTTTTGTCTATGAAAGCTCCAGTAATCATTCCAATTGCACTAGCTTGACCAACCTGTAAGAAATGATCACACAGACTGTTAACCCACCCTGCCTTATCCCCAAATCTAAACTTGCTTCCTTCTTGCTTCCATTGGGTGGAGATATGTCCTGTATTTGATCCTGAACTGATGAGCTCTTTGTCCACAAAACTGGAAAGATGTCCTGCTTGCCTCATTCTTAACAACCCAGTTTGCACATCATAGCTGTTCAGGACCTGTTTGATGAATCCATTTTCACTTTTTGTATGAATGTGTATGAATTTACTAATTTATAAGAACCACTTGTGAAGATGTGATATATTCTTAGGTTTTATTTAAAGTGCCTGCTTGGAGCTGGAGTTGCCTCATTAGCAATTCACCAGAGTAATGATTGCCTGTGACAACACAGATACATTGTGTTCTATTTTCGAAATCCCTGGGTAGAAATAGAGACAAGGGCTGCATCTAAAACAAAACAGAACATATAGACATTTTCTTCCTGTGTTATAACTCATAATCTGAGCAAGCAGAGCAGGATTTTCACACTCAAAAAAAAAAAACACTTTTCCCATGCATTTTGAGTATCCAGTCAAAGTGTTTTTCTCTGCAGCTTAAAGATTTAGCCTTAAATTTGACTTAAGAAATCTCCCTTTAAGCTAGCATTAGTGACTTCTACTTTAATATTATTAGCCAAACATACCTTTTTGAGAGCAAGTTTCTAGAGCAAGTTTCTTAAGAAATAGTGACTGAACATCCAAATGGAAAAAAAAGGGAGAGACTGAAGACAGAATTAGTGGCTTTCTAAGATTGCCTGATCATCCTCTGCCCAGTCCTTAATTACTCCAGCACCTTCAAGCACTGTACCACTTCTGACTCTATCAACAACCTCTTTCTCAAATATCTTCTCACAATAACCCTTTATTTAATTTAAGCAATTATTTCCTGAAAGCACTAAATATATCCATGCAGTATTTCATGAACACTGAAAACACAACCAAGATAAAGTAAAGAACTGTGTGGATAATTAAACCATCCCAGCATCAGATAATATATTCAAACAATCCAAAAGCTCAAAAATGTCTTAAGAATTAATCATTCTAATTTCTTCATGTCATAGATGAGGAAATTGTTTGAGAAAAGTAAAGTGCTTTCCCAAGATGACCTCATATTCAGTCAAAATGTTAATTAAAAGCAAGCATCCATCCAAGACTATGATCTAGACATTTCTTCTTACTCATACAGTGACCCAAGTCAGGTATCTCAATACTTTCACATCCCCCCTCTTCTCTTTTTCCCTTCCAACTCTGACTCTAGGATCCACTTGTACACTGCAGTCTTAGTTCAAAACTAAATGATCACTGTAAGTGATCCGCCAATGGAGCTTCTTCCATTGGTCTCACCCAACAGAAATTAATATGAGGCCATATGAAAAGACTCTAGTGGTTTCAAAAGCCAAAAGGAGAAAGAGTGCATTGAAATACTCTTTTGACAAGACAAACCTTATTTATACATATTGATGTGATCAAATATACTTGATGGAAAATGTATTAAACAGTAATTTTAGTTGCAGGACATCCAGAATCTTTGCTATGCTAATGAGATCTCTAAAAATCCATGTTGAGGATATGGTTTGCTACTTTTCCAATTTTATTTGACTCTAAAATCTACACACACATACATGCACATCACTTATAAATATCTAATGCCTATTGCTGTGCTCCTTGGAACATGTTTTGGAAAATGCTGCCTTAGAGATAAACAAAGAGAAAACAAATGTTGTTTCTGCTCTTAGGAAAGTATTCTGAGAGGAAAGATGTAAATATTCCAAGAATGTATAATCAAATGTTAAGTATTATATAAAAACATGGGCATTTATGGAACTTGAAGAATTTGAAATATTTCTGCATCAAAGATGAGAAAAAAGATGTGAGCAAAAAGGCAAGAGGAAGTTTGGAGGACAAGGAAGAGAACAGGGTATATTAAGAAAGTAGCAATGAGTTCATTTATGCATCTACCAAGATGATTTGCCTCTGCCCCACCCTTGTCCACCCTCCACAGTAGCTAGCATCCCCCACCCAGAGACATATGACAAGGCCTGGTGACATGTTTTGGTTGTCACATTGTGAAGGAGCCAACCCCCACCCCCGCCAAAGACATTTGCCTAGACTGGTAACCTGTTTTGGTTGACACACTGTGGGGACGGATGCATGATATTGGACTTTAGTGGGCAGAGGATCTGAGAGGTTGATAAGCATGCTTTAGTGCATGGGGCACCCACCTTAACACATGTACATCACAATGAGAGTTTATCTGGTCCAAAATCTCAATCATGCCATCATTGAGAAAACTTGCTCTAGAATATAATGGATATGATACCTGTGATGGGCATGTCTGCCTTAAGAACATTGTTATGAGAGTTCCCGGCTGCGATGGTTGGAGGACCGTGAGTCAGAGAGCTATGCTGCCGGCCCTCAAGCTAGACTTGGAGGAGAAGCTGTTTGGGCAGCATCTGGCCACAGAGGTGATTCTCAAGGCACTGACTGGCTTCAGGAACAACAAAAATCTCAAGAAACCACTGACTCTTTCCTTTCATGGCTGGGCTGGCACGGGCAAGAATTTTGTCAGCCAAATTGTGGCTGAAAATCTTCACTCTAGAGGACTGAAGAGTAATTTTGTCCACCTCTTTGTATCGACTCTGCATTTCCCTCATGAGCAGAAGATAAAACTGTACCAGGACCAGTTACAGAAGTGGATTCTGGGTAATGTGAGTGCATGTGCAAGTTCTGTGTTCATATTTGATGAGATGGATAAATTGCACCCTGGTATCATCGATGCAATCAAGCCATTTCTAGACTACTACGAGCAGGTTGACAGAGTATCTTACCGGAAGGCCATCTTCATCTTTCTCAGCAATGCAGGTGGGGACTTAATAACTAAGGCAGCTCTTGACTTTTGGAGGGCAGGAAAAAAGAGGGAGGATATTCAGCTGAAAGACCTGGAACCTGTGCTGTCTGTCGGTGTCTTCAATAATAGACACAGTGGTCTGTGGCGAAGTGGACTGATAGACAGAAACTTCATCGATTACTTTATACCCTTCCTGCCCCTGGAGTACAGACATGTGAAAATGTGTGTTAGGGCAGAAATGAAGGTTCGGGGTTCTGCCATAGATGAAGACATTGTCACAAGAGTGGCAGAGGAAATGACGTTTTTCCAGAAAGATGAGAAAATCTACTCAGACAAGGGCTGCAAGACTGTTCAATCACGACTAGATTTTCACTGAGCTCTTAACCAAATGGGATAAGAGGCAACTGGGAGACTCAGCAAGCCAGGGGCCTTGCCTTTTGGAAGCACTTTTGAAGACCTATTCAGGGGTTTGCACATTTGCACCTGTGGACTTTCAGGATCTGGAAGAGTTAATTTAAAAAGATGCTAATCTGTCGAGTACACTTGTCATTTTGCAACATGACAGAAATCCAACTGTTAAATTGCAGTTGAAGGTGAACTTTTAAAATCTTCAAATTTACTGCTCCCAACCTTGACAAAGTGCCTTGAAAACAGCTGTATGAGTGGAGCCCTAGGATTGCTTCTGACCCTATAGCACCCACACCTTGGAACTGCCGTTTTAACTAAAAGGGTTTAAGGGCCTTTCTCCAATCTGGGTTTTAGGTTTCTACCTGCCATAAATATTCTTCTTTGCTATTTTTCTCTGGATAGAGAGCATTAGCTGACTTAAGATATTTCAGTTAGAATTGGTGGCACCTGTGGATAGAGATGCTATCAGATGGGAGGGCCTGTGCCCTGAGCACTCTTGACCTGGGGGAGCAGTCTGTGTTGGGCTCCTGCAGCAGAGTAGGACAGGCAGGACCTTTTGGTTTGTCATAGAATCCCTTTATCCATCTCTCGGTCTTGATCCCAGCCTTCCTGTACCTTGGCAACTCAAACCTCAGTCATTAGATTTTCTCTCATCTACATCTTTAGTAGAATTCAATCAGAACAAGACTTGTTTTGAATTTAAGTCCTTAGTTCCCACAGTAAAACATTTGTCTGTTACAATGGCTTAGCCTCTCACTTTACTCCACAGAACAATTTGAAATCATAGGGCATGCTCATTCTCCATGGCTTACACCTACTGACTGAGCATTCAGCTTGTAGATTCTGCATTGCCACAGAGGTGGGAGTATTACACACTAGAAATGCTAGTTTTCTAGGATATATGTTTCTTAATTGTAATTTTTTTTTTACTTCTGAATCTTGTATAATCAAAGTATAGGATGCTGCTTAATTTTAAAATATGGAAAGGATATAAAATGGCATGATTGCTTATTCTTTTCTAAGATACTCTTAAAACAAATGATAGAGATTTTTATTGTTCTGTGTGTAGTAATATATGGAACTTTGAATATCAAATAAGGTCAGTCTGAAGTTTTGGCTGGTCCTGGGTGTCATATAGTAACGGCACCCTGTTTGGCAATGCCAGACTGGACTGCTCTGATCACTGGGAAATAAGACTTATATTCCGGCCATTGTGAATTGTTCTGTGTCTGTCCTGTAGTTGCAGTGAGACTGCAGACATGAAACTAGAACATGTGCAGCTTTTTTACATATATAAGATGTGATAGAATGAGTATTTTTACAACATAGAAGTGCCCTTATAGGGTATCCAACTTAGCCTTAAAAAAAAAGTCAAGGTGAGGCTTGAACTTTTTTAGTACATATTCTCAAATTGGAGTTAAGTTACATTTCTTTTATAACCTTTTGAGTATCTGGACAGGAGACAAAGTTTTCTCTGTTTACAATGATGTAATAAACTCAACGTGTTGTCTACGTTTGGACCACCGTTACTGACTTGTAACTTGAAAAGGCTACCGTTGACTATGGCCCAGCCTCCTCCCTCCCAAATTAAGATGGAGACAAGACCTTGAATCATTCTATTGGATATAAAATAATAAAGCATAAATTTTACCATGGAAAAAAAGAACATTGTTATGGTTATATGGATTATTTTGAACTCTAGAATAGGGAATGTACATTTAAAGTTGGCAAAAGGGAACCATGAATGATTTTTTTTTGGCAAGACAGTGGCAGTCAAGTCCAATTTACATAGTTTATACATAGGTTGAAGCAGAATAGGGTGTAAGGGAAAAGAGATGAGTTGCAGATATCTTAGAAGACAGTGGTAATGGCAAAGTGAGAGATGGTGAAGCACAATATTCACCTATGAAATCTTATTACTCCAATCAAACCATAGTAATATTGAAGTGCATAAACAACAAAAATTTTAAAAATAATATATGTGATGGTTAATTTCCTGTGTTGATTTGGTTAGGTTATAGTATCCAGTTGTTTAGTCAAGCAAGCACTGGGCTGGTTATTACTGGGGGAGCATTTCAAGGTATATTTGCATCTATAATCATGTGGATGGCATCTATAGCTGACTGCATCTACATTCAACAGAGGAGATTGCTCCTAGAAATGTGGGATTCTCCTCATCCAATAAGTTGGTGATCTGTAAAGCCAGAATTGAGAATATCAGAAATTAGAAAATATTTCCACCTCAAATTCAGTCAGTCAGCTTTCCCTGCTGAATCTGTACTCAACTTCAGCATCACCTTCATCAGAGCTTCCAGCTTGTGGCCTGCTCCATAGAATTAGAACTTGCCAGCCCCTAGATTCACATGAGCTAATTTCTTATAGTAAATCTAAGTGACATCTATTCCTGTTGGCTCTATTTCTCTGAAGAGCCCTAATCATACATAACATATCACCCTACATTATCATATGATGGTAAATATAATGCATTTAATATATATATGAGGATCCTATGATAGGTGCTATTTTATAATTTGCAATAAATAGTTGTCAAATTAGTTTTGCAAATCACAATTACATTTTTTCATTATGAATCATATGATGTCATTCAGTAGAAGACCAACATTAAGAGGACTCCATCATTCCATTTGAGTAACTCCTGGTTTGCAGTTTCTAGCTCTGGCTTTGTCGATTATCTCAGCTTAGAGTGGCCTTGATATTGACCAAAGTCAAACTGCATGGTAGCATCCTGTCCACAAGATGGCAGTGGCAAGACAGTGTTTGATGACAGAGGTTCTTGGTACCTAGAGGTTTTTTTTTTTAATCTTGTTTGGTAATTCAATTTTTGTCTATCTATCAGAAGAGGCTAAGGGGATTTCAGAGGCAGACAGCAAGGGGAAAGAGAATAAGTAGCACAATTTCTTCATAAGAAACAAACAAAAAATAGACCTTCTTTTCTGTATGCCACAAACCTGTTCACTCTTTCTCCAAGTGGGAATATTTTCACAATTTCAGTGCTGTACTTAAGAGCTGTGCATATCTTAGCAGAACTAGATTCTTAGGAGGACAATCCCCATTGCTCTCCCTTTTCATATATAAATATTTGAAAGTGGAGTCTCTGTTTGTGTTTCATTTTTTCACTTTTCTGCTTCAGAATTTTTCAATTTTAGCTTATAATTTCATATATGATAGATGTTACTCTGCTGCAAACCAATAAGTATTTTTCACTCACCTATAGGAACATGTCAGTGCTGATGACTATTTGGTTAGCATGAGAAGTATCAACATTAAAATTCTCTTCTTTATTCAAGCCATACAATATATCAAATTTTCAATAAGCAGGTTGTCTTTGCTTGTGTATTTGCCAACTATACTACCAATGTTCATTTGCCTAAAAGGAATCCTAACACTTCTGCTCTCTGTCTTTTTTCTCCCCAAATTTGTTAATACATTGTGCTACTATTAGGAAAGTTCAAAATATCTGTTAAACATGAGTGGCACGTATTAAAGTGTAAATTTTTATATAATAGGATCAATGACTGAATGAATGAAAAGAGAAACAACAGATAGGGTGAGTGGGCCATCAAGAACAAGGGATCATATCAATATAA
This sequence comes from Tamandua tetradactyla, assembly GCF_023851605.1. NCBI lineage: Eukaryota > Metazoa > Chordata > Mammalia > Pilosa > Myrmecophagidae > Tamandua > Tamandua tetradactyla. The sequence continues at coordinate 727,510 of NC_135336.1, forward strand.
AAATGTTTGGATACCATTTAATGCTATTTTTTGAAGTCTGTAATGTGTACAAATAAGACCTCATGCCTATATTATTGAAATGCATGAAAGGAGGTGATTAATGTAGATATACTGCTATCTTCCCAAAGTTAACATCCTTCCTGTTATCAGAAAAAGATGTGTTTGTGGTAATAAAGCATTATCTTTTGTCATCATTTTAAGAAAATATTGGATTCCTGTTGGGCATAGGGCTGCTTTATTTCACTAATACATAAATTTTATTCCTTCCTCATGCTCCTCCTTCCTCCATCCCTCCTCTCCTGTTTCTTCCTCCCTCTTTTCCTCCCTCACTTCCTCCTTTCTCACACTCTCTCTTTCTCATTCTTTCCTTTTTTCACACCATATCTATAAAATGCATGTTTCTGGGTTGATGCTTATAGTATTGAACTGTGATATTGTGACAGATAGATGAGTGTTAGTCATGTTGAGCTTGTGTTCTAATTTTGTAGCAGAACAAATGACTATTTGGCTATTCAATGTGTGTGTGTGTGGCTGTTGTTAGGGAGTGGAAACTGTGAGTCTTCATGTCTACTTATGAACATAGGTTCTGAAACGAGGCAGAGCATTGTTTCTTTCAGGAACTGAAATCTGCTTACAAGTTTGGAGCCCAAGAAGGAGGGAATGATTAGAATATGACTTGAGTTTGAAGATTACCTAAAATAACTGGCTTTTCACAGCAAAGAAGACTGTTTAATCTTAAAACATGTGTATGTGCATATATATATATATATGTATGTATGTATAAATGTATATTATATAATATCTCAAGTCCTCCCTTGGGAAAGTAAACATTAAAGGTCAATAAACATTGCCTTCAAGTACCAAAATGGAAACAAAGCAAATCAAAATCTTCTTTAGTTATCAATGGAGATATTCTGATTCTAAAGCACAGTAGATGTACAATGTGCTACATGTTTAAAGCAAGTTATGACTTATCAATACATTATGTCAGTCTCTGTTCTTAATATGCAGGTTTAGTAAATCTGTAGTGGAGCTACTAGTACTGCTTCTTCAGGTGATTATTATGGACAACCAAGATCCGAACCACTGCTCCAAGAAGTGGGCAGGTACCTTGCTAGTTGTGAGCCCATCCTCATTCTTAAAATGGATCTGGCCTGGGGCAGGTCACGGCACCTCAGCAGACAGAGTTCTTGCTTGCCAGGCCTGAGACCTGGATTGGATTCCTGGTGCCTGCCCATGCATAAAATAAAATGGATTTGGTCTGTACTAATGGCATTGGCTTAATTAAGCTCAGTTCACTTAACTAAGCTCAGGAGTTAGAGGAACCCGGCACATCTGCAGCTCAGCCTGGAGGGGAGTTCAGGAATTAAATGTAACTGGGAGGTCACATACCTGCCCCCAAAAGACCTTCTTCATTACCATGCCTCCTGTCACCTGGGAGAACATCAACCCTAGGTTTCCCAGCTGAAGTCTGGGAAGCAGACCTGCTCTGAAGTGGGTCAGGGGAAAGCACTCAGGGTTTCTCATCTCTTTTTCTATGGTGGTGCCATAAAGGGGAGGCTTTTTGTGTGGGGGTGTGCAGATCCCTAGTCAAGGGATAGCAACAGATATTTAATATGCTGTTAATATGTGTTTGAAGAAGATAGCATTGGACTCTTGCCAGCTAACAAAAGCAAAGATGCAAGAGGAAGAGAAAGTTGAAGAAAAAAAAAGCCAAACAGAAAAGACAAAAGGAAAAGAAAACACAACCTGCAGACACTGGGTGTGATTACTCTTGTGGCATGATTAGCTGCAGCCACACAAGGAGGCAAGTCTGTTCAGTCTGCTTTGAGAAGACTGGCCTAGATCTCCAAGTGCACAACTTCCATTATTTCTACATCCTCCAGAAAGCTTTATGAGTGTCATCACAAAGTATATGTGATGCGCAGCCTCTGCTTAGTGGCTGACGCTGCCCTTCCCTGAGGACTTCTACATTCCTTGAGCCAGGTCTGCACCATTTCCCACTTTAGATTTTCTGGCTGAATTAGAATGACGGTTCCTTTTCTAGGTTGAAAGTAACTTCAGGGCACCTGCTTCTCCTTGAAGACCTGTTTCATTAAAATCTTCAGGTAGGAGATTGCAGAAAATAACTAATTTAGTGAGAAACTTGACTTTCCATTTCCTATATTTAAATCCTCTCTAGAATTCTCTAAACCTAACTGCATTGCAATTTGCACACACCTGACTAGTCTGGTGAGCTACATCTGGGAACCCTGGAGAAGAAGGGGAGTGAGGGGAGGGGGGATGCTATTCCCCATTTTGTCATGGGCTCCTTAAGAGAAAGGAATTAGCCCCCCAGGTAGTAAAAGGTGGCATAGATGTCACTAATCTCAGGCAGCTCTGGATAGCTCACAGTTCAGTGGAAACAGGAAAGACCAAAACACCAGGTGGGTGCGAGAGTATGGTTGCAGATGCAAGAAATGAAGTAAAACTAAATCCCCTTTCTGTAGGATAAGGCTCTGTCTTTCAGGTATGGGCCCCTTACCACTGGTGTTAATTGAGGTGAATTTAGATAGTAAAAGGCCAGGCATTTGTGGGAAAAGTGTTCCCTTTTCAATCTATCCATTTTGACCACAAGTCTTGGTCTCCTCCACACTCTAACATTTTCCTAATATTTGTTGATCTATGAATTTAACAAAGAAGTACCAAGTTCAGGTTCAGAATCTCAGACAAGCAATAGTATCTAGATAATATTTAATAATATAAGTTTGGTTATATTGTATTTACTTTGTTTTGGTTGTAGGTGATATTTACTTACCATTCATCATAGTGACAAAACTTATTTTAAAAATAAATTCTTTTTCATTTCCAGTGCCTGCTCATGAAAAAAAATAATAATAATAAATTCTCTTAGGTTAAAATTATTCAGGGTAAATAAAAATGTTAAATAATTAACAGTATAGATATCACATAAACATCAAGAGGTTTGTGAATAACTAGTCTGATTATGAGGTTGTGTCAGAGTAGTTGCTTTCCATCCTGACTAGGCATTAGAATCACCCAGGAACTTAATATAGATGCAAGAATCTCATCCTAGACTAATTAAATTAGAATCTCTGGAGAGTAGAGCCTGGACATTGTGGTGTTTTTTGTTTGTTTGTTTGTTTGTTTTTAAAAAAGCTCCCCAGGTAATCTTAATGTACAGCCAATGTTGCAAAGCTCTGGGTTGGGGGATACTGATTTTAAAGGATGAATAGAATAACCCATCAACACACACACACACACACACACACAAGCACAAGTTAGCCACAAATCAGAAAATAAATGATACAGTGGTATCAAAGCTTTCATTTAAAAAAAAGTTTGTAATTCAAAATAAACTACCCTCCTTTGCTCTGCAGACAAAAATGCCTGGGCTTCTGACCACATTCTATTGGGATGGAATCCAGGTTCTGTCATTAGCTTAATTTGTCACCTTGGGCAAGCCACTTGACTTTTTGTGCTCCAATTTCCATTTTTATAAAATAAAGCGAGAGAGGATGTTTGACATGGATTATCCCTAAAGACCCCTCCAGATGCAAAGCTTTGTTGTTCTTCAGTTTAAGTGTAAATGGCCCAGTGATCCGCGTTTCCTGCCTGGGTTTGTATTAATGACTAATTAAAAATAAAATCATTTTAGATAGCTGGAAGATGGCGGCTTAGTAAGACGCGCGGATCTTAGTTTCTTCTCCAGGACACCTACTAGGGGAGTAGAAACAATACAGAAAGCGCCCAAAGCCACAGCAGAGATAAAAAAGACAGCGTACCCCATCCTGGAATGGCTGGCTGGCTGAGAGAAGCAGCTCGGGTGAGATCGCCGAGGCGCGCGGGCCTTACCGGGCGGGGTGGCAAGCGGCCGGAGTTACTCCCTTCCCCCTTCCCGGGCCGGCTGGGAGAATTGGAGAGGTGGTCCCCTGAAACCAAGGCGACTGGCACCCACACCACGCGCAGCCCCCGGACCAACTAAAGAATTGGATCGGAAACCCCCAGGCCGCGGAGAACGGTGACCCCGTGACTCCCGGGGAACGTGCACTCTCTCGGGCGGGCCGCTGCCGCTGGCGCCCTCCCCCACGCTTGTTGCCCAGGGCCGACTAGGAAATTCGGACGGGCTCTTTCCCTGGCTGCGGCGACCAGCAACCCTCCCTGCGTTCGGACACCCTCCCTGCGTTCGGACCCTGGGCCGGCTCAAGCCGCTTCGGCTAGCGAACCCCCAGGACGGCGAGAGTTTTCCAAAGTTTAAGGTCCCACAGCACCTTTTACTGGTGGGACCCGCAGACAAACGTGTGCCACGAGCGCCACCTACTGGGCAGGATAAGAAAAACAGAACCCAGAGATTTCACAGAAAAATATTACAACCTTGCTGGGTCCAACACCAAGAGAAATCTGAATAAATGCCCAGACGCCAGCAGCAGAAGATAACTGTCCACGCTCAAAAGATTGAGAATATGGCTCAGTCAAAGGAACAAACCAATAGCTCAAATGAGACACAAGAGCTGAGACAACTAATGCTGAATATATGAACAGAAATGGAAAACCTCTTCAAAAATGAAATCGATAAATTGAGGGAGGACATGAAGAGGACATGGGCTGAACATAAAGAAGAAATAGAAAAACTGAAAAAACAAATCGCAGAACTTATGGAAGTGAAGGATAAAGTAGCAAACATAGAAAAAATAATGGATAGCTACAATGATAGATTTAAAGAGACAGAAGATAGAATTAGTGATTTGGAGGATGGAACATCTGAATTCCAAAAAGAAACAGAAACTATAGGGAAAAGAATGGAAAAATTTGAACAGGGTATCAGGGAACTCAAGGACAATATGAACCGCACAAATATACGTGTTGTGGGTGTCCCAGAAGGAGAAGAGAAGGGAAAAGGAGGAGAAAAACTAATGGAAGAAATTATCACTGAAAATTTCCCAACTCTTATGAAAGACCTAAAATTACAGATCCAAGAAGTGCAGTGCACCCCAAAGAGATTAGACCCAAATAGGCGTTCTCCAAGACACTTACTAGTTAGAATGTCAGAGGTCAAAGAGAAAGAGAAGATCTTGAAAGCAGCAAGAGAAAACAATCCATTACATACAAGGGAAACCCAATAAGACTTTGTGTAGATTTCTCAGCAGAAACCATGGAAGCTAGAAGACAGTGGGATGATATATTTAAAATACTAAAAGAGAAAAACTGCCAACCAAGACTCCTATATCCAGCAAAATTATCCTTCAAAAATGAGGGAGAAATTAAAACATTCTCAGACAAAAACTCACTGAAAGAATTTGTGACCAAGAGACCAGCTCTGCAAGAAATACTAAAGGGAGCACTAGAGTCAGATACAAAAAGACAGAAGAGAGATATGGAAAAGAGTGTAGAAAGAAGGAAAATCAGATATGATATATATAATACAAAAGGCAAAATGTTAGAGGAAAATATTATCCAAACAGTAATAACACTAAATGTCAATGGACTGAATTCCCCAATCAAAAGACATAGATTGGCAGAATGGATTAAAAAACAGGATCCTTCGATATGCTGTCTACAGGAAACACATCTTAGACCCAAAGATAAACATAGGTTGAAAGTGAAAGGTTGGGAAAAGATATTTCATGCAAATAACAACCAGAAAAGAGCAGGAGTGGCTATACTAATATCCAAAAAACTAGACTTCAAATGTAAAACAGTTAAAAGAGACAAAGAAGGACACTATATACTAATAAAAGGAACAATTAAACAAGAAGACATAACAATCATAAATATTTACACACCGAATCAGAATGCCCCAAAATACGTGAGGAATATACTGCAAACACTGAAAAGGGAAATAGACTCATATACCATAATAGTTGGAGACTTCAACTCACCACTCTCATCAAGGGACAGAACATCTAGACAGAGGATCAACAAAGAAATAGAGAATCTGAATATTACTATAAATGAACTAGACTTAATAGACATTTATAGGACATTACATCCCACAACAGCAGGATACACCTTTTTCTCAAGTGCTCATGGATCATTCTCAAAGATAGACCATATGCTGGGTCACAAAGCAAGTCTCAACAAATTTAAAAAGATTGAAATCTTACACAACACTTTCTCGGACCATAAAGGAATGATGTTGGAAATCAATAATAGGCAGAGTGCCAGAAAATTCACAAATACGTGGAGGCTCAACAACACACTCCTAAACAACGAGTGGGTCAAAGAAGAAATTGCAAGAGAAATTAGCAAATACCTCGAGGCGAATGAAAATGAAAACACAACATATCAAAACTTATGGGACGCAGCAAGGGCAGTGCTAAGAGGGAAATTTATTGCTCTAAATGCCTATATCAGAAAAGAAGAAAAGGCAAAAATTCAGGAATTAACTATCCATTTGGAAGAACTGGAGAAAGACAGCAAGCTAACCCCAAAGCAAGCAAAAGGAAAGAAATAACAAAGATTAGAGCACAAATAAATGAAATTGAAAACATGAAAACAATAGAGAAAATCAATAAGGCCAGAAATTGGTTCTATGAGAAAATCAATAAGATTGATGGGCCCTTAGAAAGATTGACAAAAAGAAGAAGAGAGAGGATGCAAATAAATAAGATCAGAAATGGAAGAGGAGACATAACTACTGACCTCACAGAAATAAAGGAGGTAATAACAGGATACTATGAACAACTTTACGCTAATAAATACAACAATTTAGAGGAAATGGACGGGTTCCTGGAAAGACATGAACAACCAACTTTGACTCAAGAAGACATAGATGACCTCAACAAACCAATCACAAGTAAAGAAATTGAATTAGTCATTCAAAAGCTTCCTAAAAAGAAAAGTCCAGGACCAGATGGCTTCACATGTGAATTCTACCAAACGTTCCAGAAAGAATTAGTACCAATTCTCTTCAAACTCTTCAAAAAAATCGAAGTGGAGGGAAAACTACCTAATTCATTCTATGAAGCCAACATCACCCTCATACCAAAACCAGGCAAAGATATTACAAAAAAAGAAAACTACAGACCAATCTCTCTAATGAACACAGATGCAAAAATCCTCAATAAAATTCTAGCAAATCGTATCCAACAACACATTAAAAGAATTATACATCATGACCAAGTAGGATTCATCCCAGGTATGCAAGGATGGTTCAACATAAGAAAATCAATTAATGTAATACACCATATCAACAAATCAAAGCAGAAAAATCATATGATCATCTCAATTGATGCAGAGAAGGCATTCGACAAGATTCAACATCCTTTCCTGTTGAAAACACTTCAAAAGATAGGAATACAAGGGAACTTCCTTAAAATGATAGAGGGAATATATGAAAAACCCACAGCTAATATCATCCTCAATGGGGAAAAATTGAAAACTTTCCCCCTAAGATCAGGAACAAGACAAGGATGTCCACTATCACCACTATTATTCAACATTGTGTTGGAGGTTCAGCCAGAGCAATTAGACAAGAAAAAGAAATACAAGGCATCAAAATTGGAAAGGAAGAAGTAAAACTATCACTGTTTGCAGACGATATGATACTATACGTCGAAAACCCGGAAAAATCCACAACAAAACTACTAGAGCTAATAAATGAGTACAGCAAAGTAGCAGGTTACAAGATCAACATTCAAAAATCTGTAGCATTTCTATACACTAGTAATGAACAAGCTGAGGGGGAAATCAAGAAACGAATCCCATTTACAATTGCAACTAAAAGAATAAAATACCTAGGAATAAATTTAACTAAAGAGACAAAAAATCTATATAAAGAAAACTACAAAAAACTGTTAAAAGAAATCACAGAAGACCTAAATAGATGGAAGGGCAAACCGTGTTCATGGATTGGAAGACTAAATATAGTTAAGATGTCAATCCTACCTAAATTGATTTACAGATTCAATGCAATACCAATCAAAATCCCAACAACTTATTTTTCAGAAATAGAAAAACCAATAAGCAAATTTATCTGGAAGGGCAGGGTGCCCCGAATTGCTAAAAACATCTTGAGGAAAAAAACGAAGCTGGAGGTCTCGCGCTGCCTGACTTTAAGGCATATTATGAAGCCACAGTGGTCAAAACAGCATGGTATTGGCATAAAGATAGATATATCGACCAATGGAATCGAATAGAGTGCTCAGATATAGACCCTCTCATCTATGGACATTTGATCTTTGATAAGGCAGTCAAGCCAACTCACCTGGGACAGAGCAGTCTCTTCAATAAATGGTGCCTAGAGAACTGGATATCCATATGCAAAAGAATGAAAGAAGACCCATCTCTCACACCCTATACAAAAGTTAACCCAAAATGGATCAAAGATCTAAACATTAGGTCTAAGACCATAAAACAGTTAGAGGAAAATGTTGGGAGATATCTTATGGATCTTACAACTGGAGGCGGTTTTATGGACCTTAAACCTAAAGCAAGAGCACTGAAGAAGGAAATAAATAAATGGGAACTCCTCAAAATTAAACACTTTTGTGCATCAAAGAACTTCATCAAGAAAGTAGAAAGACAGCCTCACAATGGGAGACAATATTTGGAAATGATATATCAGATAAAGGTCTAGTATCCAGAATTTATAAAGAGATTGTTCATCTCAACAACAAAAAGACAGCCAACCCAATTACAAAATGGGAAAAAGACTTGAACAGACACCTATCAGAAGAGGAAATACGGATGGCCAAGAGGCACATGAAGAGATGCTCAATGTCCCTGGCCATTAGAGAAATGCAAATCAAAACCACAATGAGATATCATCTCACACCACCAGAATGGCCAGTATCAACAAAACAGAAAATGACAAGTGCTGGAGAGGATGCGGAGAAAGAGGCACACTTATCCACTGTTGGTGGGAATGTCAAAGGGTGCAACCACTGTGGAAGGCAGTTTGGCGGTTCCTCAAAAAGCTGAATATAGAATTGCCATACGACCCAGCAATACCATTGCTAGGTATCTACTCAAAGGACTTAAGGGCAAAGACACAAACGGACATTTGCACACCAATGTTTATAGCAGCATTATTTACAATTGCAAAAGATGGAAACAGCCAAAATCTCCATCAACAGAAGAGTGGCTAAACAAACTGTGGTATATACATACGATGGAATATTATGCAGCTTTAAGACAAGATAAACTTATGAACCATGTAATAACATGGATGGACCTAGAGAATATTATGCTGAGTGAATCCAGCCAAAAACTAAAGGACAAATACTGTATGGTCCCACTGATGTGAACGGACATTCGAGAATAAACTTGAAATATGTCATTGGTAACAGAGTTCAGCAGGAGTTAGAAACAGGGTAAGACAATGGGTAATTGAAGCTGAAGGGATACAGACTGTGCAACAGGACTAGATACAAAAACTCAAAAATGGACAGCACATAATACCTAATTGTAAAGTAATCATGTTAAACACTGAATGAAACTGCATCTGAGCTATAGGTTTTTGTTTTGTTTTGTTTTGTTTTGATTTTACTATTATTACTTTTATTTTTTTTCTCTATATTAACATTCTATATCTTTTTCGGTTATGTTGCTAGTTCTTCTAAACCAATGCAAATGTACTAAGAAATGATGATCATGCATCTATGTGATGATGTTAAGAATTAATGATTGCATGTGTAGAATGGTATGATCTCTAAATGTTGGGTTAATTTCTTTTTTTCCGTTAATTAAAAAAAAAAAAGAGAAGGGATAATTGGAGATGAAGGGATACAGACTGTACAACGGGACTGGATATAAAAACTCAGAAATGGACAGCACAATACTACCCAATTGTAATGCAATTATGTTAAAACACTGAATGAAGCTGCATGTGAGGTATAGGTTTTTTGTTTTTGTTTTTTTTGGTTTTTTTCTTTCTATTATTGTTTTAATTCTTATTCTGTTGTCTTTTTATTTCTTTTTCTAAATCGATGCAAATGTACTAAGAAATGATGAATATGCAACTATGTGATGTTATAAGAATTACTGATTGTACATGTAGATTGGAATGATTTCTAATTGTTTTGTTAATTCTTTTTTTAATTAATAAAAAAAAATATGACTAAAAAAAAAAATAAAATAAAATCATAATTGTAGCATATGAGATTTTGCTTCCCTTTTTTATTGTATATGGATTTTGAAGATTATTTTTTCTTTCCCTAAACTCAGCCAGCAAGCAACCTTTTAAAAGCCTTACTCAGAGCAAGGAAACCAGCTTGATTATGCACAGAGAAGACAGGGTTGACCTAGTAATGAGGGCAGTGTAAAATTGCATTGATTTTCTTTTTTTGACCTCCCTTTCCATTTAACCATTTGTCAATACTGGTGTAAGAAAGCTGTAGAATGTAATTTTTCAGCAACTGCAAAAAGACAACTTGTCCAAGAGAAGGAAGTTGGAATACAAGTTAACATGAAATCTGAGATTTAAGTAGTGCAGACTTTTTCTCAAGTTTTATCCTGAATTTAAATCTGTCAGCTCAAACGAGTATCTATATTAGGGTTATCCTGGGGGGTTGACTGTCCATTTCCTTCCTTTTGCCTCTGGGGACAGTTTATATTCCCTTCTCCCAGTTCCTGTCTGACCCCTAAGACTTTTAAGACATAGCCCAGGGGCCACTTCCCTAAAACATCCTACAATAATTCCAACAAAATATTCGTTAGTGTCCCCATAATACCACATACCTGCCGATACCCTAGTAGTGATAACACTGTGTGACAATTATTTGTTTTCATGTCTCATTCTTGACACTGTGAGGTCTTCAGAGGTATTTATCTCCATCTCCCCAGGAGCTGGCCCAGTGTTGGACACACAGAGGAGGCATGGAAAATGGCAAAGGACACCATAGTCAGTGCTTGCAGAATGCATGCCCCACAATAACAAATGTTCCCCAAATTCTGGACTCAAAAATGTTTTATTTCTACCATGGGAAAAATATGCCTATTTTATAGTCCACTTATAATTTATTCTCAAGTCCATGCTCAACTCCTGAAGGTGGCCTTTGCATTCCCTTATCCAGGATTTTAAAGCAACAGTCCAAAGGTGGAATACTATGGGCCAAAACTGATCCATTTGTTGTACATGACTGAAATATTGAGTTAAGAAGGATTTTGCAAGTGCGTTTGGTCTAACCAAGAGTTTTTGGGTCACTAGCTGAATTCACCCTGGGTATTGGTAAGAAGATTGTTGGTAGACAGAATTTGTCCTTTCAGATATGATCAAATATTGTATTATATATAGGACTTAGATAACTAAGATATATGAATAAGAGCTTAGGCAAGAATATTAGTAGTAGAAAACTTAGAGGTAAAATATTTTAGTATCTTTAATTACCATTTATGTCTACTATTAGTTATATAAATCAATTGTTTTGATATTTGAACCAATTTTTTCCAAATCCATTTTCACCATGGGGTATGTGCATTTGCATGTGTGTCTGTCCAGCTGGGGGTGTTGGCAGACAAGGCAAAGTGCTTATGTCCTAGAGAGATGATGGGCTCACAGTATGGCATGATCTCTTAGAAAGCTAATATGATATTTTGATGTAAACACAGGTGTCAGCTGTAGTCCCTTTTCCACTCAAGGGTCAGTACATATCAGATTAAGATAATACTCTGTGGTATGTTAATTATCTCTTTACCTACCTACCTATCATTCCCATTGGAATAAGAGCAGTTCAAGGGCCGAAACTCTAAATCTTTTTCATCTTTGATTCTCCAGTATTTACAGGTCATATAAATGTATGTGTGTGTAAAATCACTCACATATATTATGATTTCCTGAATCAATGAAAACAGAGCTGAAATTTTATTTTCTTCCCTCAAACATACCAAATTATCTCTTTAACATATTTAATCCTTAACAGGACTTTAATGATGAATGTGTTTCAGAGTTTTGGAGATTTTCTTTCCAATCTGACCCAGCACTTCTATTTCATGTAATTTTTCTCAGTTGTGATATTGACCTAATTTAGACTCTAATACTATGCTGAGTAGAAATTTAGACTCTAATACTATGCTGAGTAGAAAGTTTGGTTTGGCTGCAACTAAGAATGGAAAATGCAGAAAGTGCAGAAAGCATTGCAAATATTAAAGTCAAAAATAAATGTGTCACTGAAAAATAGAATTTAAAGAAATTTCCCACCCCAATACACACATTTCAGATTGATGATAGCTAAATTGATAGATCAATAGATTAAAAAGGGCAGACTTTCCTGCCACACAGTTGAAATTAGCCCCACCTTCACCTCAGTAGATATACACCAGAACAGTTACTAAAACTGTGTAACTCAAATAATATTCACATAATGACTGAACATGTGAGCAGGTCCAGATCATGAAAGGGGATATGAAAAGTCATCCCTTCCATTCACTGGCTTCCAAAAGTATGCACTGTCCTGAATTCTAATGCTATACAATAACTTTGCCTGTTTATGTCTTTCATATAAATGAAATTATATAGTATTCTTTTTTCCTTTGTTCCTTAGGCCTTTCACTCAACATTATATTTGTGAGATGTCTTCACATTGTTACGTAAATATCGTGGACATTATGATGTATCACTCAAAATGCCCTTTGGGAGAACAGAACCCTCGCTGATGGGAATGTGGTCAGCAGATAGCCCTCAACTGTTAGCTTCTTTCTGAACATGACTTAGGTGGGAGAGCTATTTTCACCTAAGGTTTTGGCTACTCTCCAAAGTGTGCTACATCCAATGGCTGATCCACATAGGAGTACAGAAACCTGGCCCTCTTCTCTCAGTTCCAAGAGCCTCTGAAGTGCCATCCCTTTTTCAAATCTCTTTGTAGTGTTGATGGAAAACCCTGCTGGGACTGGCACACAGTTTGGTTTCCCTTCTGCTTAATCCTACTTTTTCCCCATGCAGTGTTGATCTAAAAAGCACTTCTAATACCAATCTGTAACTATGTAGTTGTTTGTTTTTACTGCTGTATAGTGTTCTAAGGCATAAACACAATATGACATATCTGTCCATTTTTTTGTTTATGGGCAAATGGGTAGTTTCCAGCTTTTGGTGATTACGAATGGTGCTACTATAAATATTCTGGTATATGTGTTTTTGTGAATTTATTTATGAGTTTTCTTTGAATGAGTACTTGGGAGTGGGATTATTTAGGACTAGGATTGCTGAGTTTTTCAGTTGGTATATTTTCAGCTCTCCAGTACTTTTACAGTTACTACAGACTCTATGTTCTAAAATAACAAATGTTTCCCTACTCAAACGATTGAAAATGACAATTTTTAAATTGCTTACAGGTGTGTCAGGTTGAAACAAATATAGATATGATGGAGGATGAGTAACTGGATATGGTTGTAGATGTACAAAAGAGCACAGAAAATATTGGAGGTGGAAGAGAGAGGTTATGCCTTTTACCTTGGAGATGAAAGTGAGTGCAAGCTAGGGAGGGTGGGAATCCTGTATTTTGTGCATGATTGTTCTGTAACCCACAACTTCTCTAATAAAATAAATAAGTAAAAATAAAATACACAATGAGGATTCTAGATATTGGGATGAAATTCTACAGGTATCCTGAAAGAATCTGTAGCTTATAAACTATTAGGGAAAAACAAAACAAAACAAAAAAACATATAGGAGAAGATGCTGAGTGCACAATAACTCCTGAGGTCTCAGGATACCTTAACTGATCATGATACACAAGACACTTGGAGGAGGTGTAGGGAGAACCAGCATTGCATTATTTATTTTTTTTTAAGTTTTCAAAGCACTCCTCAACAAGTCGTTATTTTTTATTTATAATGAATATCTTAAAATAGTGGATTGGTGGGAATACATCCCTGTTATACACCTCAGTAAAGGAGAACAACCCATTTGCTAGGGCAATTAAAGAAATGAAATCAAATATTATTCCCACAAAAATGAAATCTGCAGGGTCGAGTTCTGAGTTATGGTCCTAGTTTTTAAAAGTATGTTTATATAGTTGAGAAAACCTAAATTTTGTATTTAAAATTAAACTACATCATACTTTGTTTTACCATGGACTTTCTTCAGAAATGTAGGAAAAATGGAAATTGCTTATATAACAAAAGTATCAAGTATCTGACAAATTTTTCCAAAATTCAATGAAGAAAGACTAATTTACACAATTACTTATAATAAAAGTGCCCCCCATTTAGATTAATTTGTTCTATCAAAAATATGTCTTATTTCTTATGGAGAGTTTAAGTTGTTTGATAGAGTAATTGTCATGTTCACTTTGGTTATATTTTTTGGTAATTACCTTTATATTCTCTTTGGATAATCATTGCTTCAAAAATCTTTTCAAACTGAAATTAGTTTTAAAAACTAATTCTTGATGAAAAGAAAATAGACATTTTATTCTCTAAGGTGATAATACAACCCAAATGGACAAAAGGTTATGAAAGAATTTACTGACAATTCCAGGGTTGCAAATAAGAGGTAGGATGTGTTTTTGAGATCAAATGATTCTAGTTTCTTCCTTGTGCTGGTTTGAAACTGTTATGTACCACAGAAAAGCCATGTTCTTCTAATCAAATCTCTTGGGGGCAGACCTATTGTTGGGTGGGATATTTGATTAGGTGGTTTCCATGGAGATGTAACCTCACTCATTAAATCAGGTCTTAATCTGGTTAAAGGAGTCCTTTAAAAGGGAGATAGTTTGGAGAAAACAGAGATGCTTGGAGACAGGAAACGACCTGAGAGATGTAAAGAGATGAAAGCTAGAATTTGCCCCAGAGAAGTTAAAAGAAGACTTACAGATGCTTAGAGAGTGAAATTCCCTGGATAGGCTCAGAGAAGACCCATAAGACACAGACAGAAAGCCAATGGAATCGGAAACTGAAGATAATGAACTGGGAATAAGGACCAGCAGACACCAGCCATGTGACTTCCCAGCTAACAGAGGTGTTCCAGATGCTGGAGACCTTTCTTTGGGGTCCAGGTATCACCTCGTTGATGCCTTAATTTGGATATTTTCATGACCTTAGAACTTTTTACGTTTGTAATCTAATAAATCCCTTTTGTAAATGCCAGTCCATTTCTGGTGTGTTGCATTCTGGCTGCTTTAACAAACTGAAACATTCCTTTCTGAGTTCCCACTGCAAGGTAACAGCACTCAATAGCTAGGACCCCTGAGCTAGGCAGCTAGTGCCTGGAGGACTTGAACAGGCTGGATAAGAGACCACATTTCACTTACTCTTCTCTTTTAAAAAGTCTTGATTTATTTTAATGGACAACAAAAAAGTTTTTAAAATCTTTGCACCTATATAGTATGTACCTTTGTGGAATAAAACAGTGTAAAAACCTGTGAGTGTTTATAAATGTATATTATTGGATCTCCCAATGGAGTGTGAGTTCTTAGTTTTGTCCTACTCAAAATTTGAATCCCTGAGCTATGGAAAGTGAGCAACAGCTTAAAAGTGTTCATTGAATGAATAAGTAAATAGACATGAACAAATGAATGAATGAGTAAGTTAGTTAAATTTTAAAAATAGAAAAGTATCATGAAGTTGACTTGCATAAGGGAAACTGGCCAGATTTGAAATGTAAGCAACCCTATATTGTAGAATTAAAAAAAAAGCACCTGATATTTCTGTGTTTAATATACTTTATATGAAAGGTCACAGAAGGTAATAAAATTTGCTGAATTTAGAATTTGTTCTATATAATATTGTAGGCCCTCTAAATATATTTTCTCAATTAATTTGAGTACTGATTTTTCAAAGAAGGTATTATTATTATTACCCTTTTTATAGAAGATACAACAAAGGTTTTAAGCAATTTGAAGATGAAAAAGAAAAGAAACAAGGAGTTCTCAGATAGTCCCCAATCTATTTTTTTCTCTTTTTCCAAATTTCTTGATGTAGGAAAAACAGTAGGAATGATAGGAGCAGTTATGGTGATCATTGGAATTTAAAAATGGGAACAACAACAGAAATGCCATAGAAAACCTCTAATAGAAAATCATGAAGGTGAAATCCCCTTCCCCATGAAAGGCAGATAAAAGAGAGGAAATGAGTGGATGGTGAGTGAGCATCATATGATACTTTCCCAATTCTGTTGATTTCTGTTTGTTCTTGAAATTTCAACAGAATGCTAAATGGCATTCTCATTTGTTCATGACTCCTCCAATAAAGTATTTGGATTTTTTAAATATCTACTGTGGAAAAGCTTATGTCTTAGTCATAATAGTATCATGCTGGGTTTTGGAGGACAAGTGTTCATACTCTAACATTTAATACCATTACACCCCTAAGCATTTGCTTGACTTTTATGAAATTCTGTTTCTTCTTCCAAGCAGATGGAAGAATCTTACCTGCCTAAAAAACAGTAATGATTCAATGTCAAAATAATGGAAAATGCAGTCAATTTTTAAAACACTCTATGACAATGTGAGAAATTAAGCTTGTTGAAAACCATGGATAACCAAACACTCTTAATGCCTGATATGTAAAAGGAACATTGTTCACTCCCCAGTTATTTTGCTGAAGAACCTATGAAAAGTTTTAGCTGCATAGCTATGAGATTAGGAAATAGGTAAGAATGCATTTTTAGCAATTTATGAAACTAATCTGGACCATGGATATAATGGATTAGGAAGGAAGCTCCAGATATTGAGATACCTTGTAGAGGAAAAAATGTTTAGAGAACAATACTACCTAGTATATTAGCATCATAAACTAAGACATTGCTTTATCTAGGAGAGGAAAACCTGCAAACCCATTGTTTTTTCAAGTATTTGATAATACTGATAAAAACTGAAATAAACTATAATGAACTCCGTTCTGAAATTTTTAAATCTTTTACCATGTTATGGGATCACTCTAAAGAATTCAAACTGGACACAATTACACTTGAATAGTATTATGGAAATATCATGAAACAAACAAATAAAACACTGTGGAAGTTCTCTTTCATCATACTTAAAAATATGTAGGGGTGGTCATAAATCATGGCTTCATTTATCTGAATAGCCTGATATAATTTATTCATCTATTAATTTGGAGAAAAAAACAGGAAGTAAATAAACCATCATCAACTTTTGTACTCTTATCTTCTAGGCAGTATTACTAACAAAAAGTCTAACCTGGAGTATTCAGTTATTATATTTACTTAGTCTCTCTTTTTTACTTCCTAGACTCCTTCTTTTGCCCTGGGGAATTACTTTCTTTTGTGATTTGCATGTTTTAATGGAAACAAATAAATAAACAACACTGCACACATCAAAGGAGTGAGGTATGTGTAGCCCCTTCTAGATTTCTGGACAATGATAGCAGATGTGGAACTTTGGAGCGCTCAGGTTTTTTGTTCATTTGTTTGATTTTAAATGTTATCATTATTATTTCACTATTATAAATATTTTGGTGGTGGTGGTAGGGAAGCTGTCTTTTTCTTTTGTTAAAGATGTCTGAAGGAACACATCCAATTTCTTCATTTGGCATTTGAAGGACCCACAGCCCAGAGAAGATTTAAACACACCTTATAATGGATAGAAGCAGAGTAGAGTGGTATTTTATATTCTTTTCCTTCAGTGGAGATTATACATAGATCCATCACAATTCTCAGTGATGATTACTAGTGGTCAAGTGACATACTATTATGGGAAGGATCTCTTAATATATCTGGGTGAAGCAGGGAATGTCATAACTTATTAGCAACAGGTCATATTTGTAAGGGAGGGCAGTAAGAGGTATATTTGCACTATCCTTCCATCCTGAATGATAGATAATTTTACACCTCTATCCAGGGACAATTGCACATGCCTAAAGATTTCTAACTATTTGGTTAAATTATCACTTAAATGTTACATTTGCTCTTTCTGATATGTACAGGCTGATAAGGCATTTGTTAAATATCAAGTTATATTGAGATAAGATAAAATTCAGAGTTTTGCACAGAAATAAAGCTCACTACAAGATTTAGTAATTATTTGCTCTATGGATTACAGATACAGTAACATAAAAGAACTCTCAACCTTTCAGAGATTGGATTTCATTTGTTACTAGGATGTAGAACAAAATATAATATTTTTCTAACAATTATTCTTATTAAATAATTGGGCATCCCATCACTAGAAGAGTTCAGGCAGGGAGACATTTATTTATAACATAGACACAGTACAGAAATATAAAGCATTGTCTGGGGAATTGGATTCAATATCTCTAATGCAACTTTCAGCTATGAGGTTCTGTGATTAAATATATTAATTTGGAAAAGAGGATGTGATTTGTTTGTTATTGAGTTTCTAGGCAGTGATTTTTCTCTGGATCAGTCATCTTATAAGACTTTTATAAAATTTAATACTTGATTTCCTACAATTTTCTGTTTTCATAAACTTCCCATACCAAGGCTATATTTGATCTGTCCTTTTTATTAGTAATCTTGAGGGCCTATTACCATGATAAGTGGTTTGTGCAGGGAATGCAATGACAAATAACAACAGATATTGTCCTTCCTTTCATTGAGCTTGTAGTATTTGTAGATTTTGAAAGATAGTCATGCCCCAAGGAAAGGCCAAATAGACATACAATGAATGCTATTGTGCCCTGCCTAGAGCACCTTTACCTGTTGGTGCAACTGTCCCTCTGTGCCAATAACTACACATTGCAGAAAACTGTGCCCCTGGACTGGACAAACCAGAGCAAATGAGCCCAGGAATTCACAACAGAACATCTCAGTCATCCTTCAGCTAACAGTTAAATGTAACTCAGAGCCGGTAGCAAAGGGTTGCCCCTTTTCCAGAAGAAAGGATATCACTGTGGTGGAATGTCTAGTTCAGAGCTTCAGAACAACCTGAAGCTCCTCTCTAGCTGAATCTGTAGTTTTACTTAGTTTTTTTAAAATCCCTTCCCTATCCTGTCTCCCTCACTTTCATTGCCTCCAAAACATTACTTGAACAAGAATCGATACCCACTTCAAGCTCTATTTCTCAGGACCCCAACTTAAAACAATATAATTGCAACTTAAGTGCAAGTGTTCCTATGAAAGCATATGCAAAGTAGGATTTGGCCTTTTAAAAGTTCAAGAAAGACTTTCTTTAGGAATTGAAAATGTAACTGAAATCTATAGATGCTTGGAATCATGCAGGTAATGGAGGTGAGAAGAGTCTGGCAGCCAGAAAACCTGTACCATAACCCTGAGGAAAGATGGATTATAGTACTGTTGAGGAAAAGAGAGAAGGGCGATGTGGTTGAATCACAGGGATTGACCAAAGCTATGGCAAAAGGCAAATGATGATGAATGAGCACATGTTTTGGGCAAAGAGGTTGGTTTTTAATTTAATGTAATGAAAGGAATTGAACTTTTGAAGGAGGATAACATTATTACATGAAATTAGAGATATCTAAACAAGATAGGCTGAAATTTATTAAATGTTTATGTATCTGTGCCAGTTTGAAAGTATTATGTACCCCAGAAAAGGCTGTTTTAATCCTTATCCAATCTTGTGGGTGCAGCCATATTTTTAAATTCTACTTCAATACTGTAGGGCAGAAACTTTTTATTAGATTATCTCCACACAGAGTTGGCATACTCGTTTGTGGGTATAATACTTTGATTAGATGCATCTTGATTAGTTTATTGGAATCCTTTAAAAGAGGAAATATTTTGGAGAAACCTCAAAAGTGGAAGAGCTTACAGAAACTTCAGAACCCAGAGCTGATACAGATACCAGCACTTGGAGAACAGAGATATGGATGTTAGGAGATGCTTGGAGCCCAGAAGATATCACTATCAGATGTTAAGCAAACTAGAACCTGGAGAGCCAAGGGAAGCCAAGAGATGAAAGTGAGGAACCCCCACAGGAACAGAGGCTGGAAGTGATGGACCCCAGGAGCAAGGCACCAGAGTTGCCAGCCACATGACTACCCAGCTGACAGAGGTGCTCCTGACCCATCAAACTTCCTTGAATTAAGGTATCTTTCTTTGGATGCCTTAGTTTGGACATTTTTATAGGCTTAGAACAGTAAACTTATAATGTATTAAATTCCCCTCTTTAAAATCTGTTCCAGATCTGGCATATTGCATTCTGACAGCTGGCAAATTAATACAATATTCCTATATGGCAACTTTTTTATTCACCCCCTTAGACTACTCTTTCACCAGGAATTCAGATGATCTGCCATCCAATGGGCTATATCTCTCTCTTCAGGCCTATTTATCCACCCAGGATTTAGGCCTGAGGTATCTTTCTCTGCCTATTTTATCCTGGAGCTATGTTGTATTTTTTTTTTCTCTCAGTAATTCCACACATGGTGCCTACTATCCTTTTTCTATTTTCCCTTTCCAACAAAGAGTTTAAATGTGCATATTCTATAAATCACTGCGCATTCCACCCTTTGGTTCCAGGAATCAGATATTCCAAGGAGATAAAGCTGCTGATAAAATTTTGAATACATATCTGGAAGTGAGATGGGGTGGGAAGGAGACTAATGTAAGGAAAAAGTTTCATTAAGGTATGGGATTTTCACCAGCTCTTTTACCATCTTCAGACCCAAATGGAATCTTGATTATTGTTCTAGTTTGCTAGCTGCTGGAATGCAATATACCAGAAACAGAATGGCTTTTAAAAAGGGGAATTTAATAAGTTGCTAGTTTACAGTTGTAAAGCTGAGAAAATGTCCCAATCACAAATCTATAGGAATGTCCAATCTAAGGCATCCAGGGAAAGATACCTTGGTTCAAGAAAGTGAATGAAGTTCAAGGTTTCTCTTGCCAAGTGAGAAGGCACATGGTGAACATAGCCAGGGCTTTTCTCTCAGCTGGAAGGGCTCATGGCAAACATGGCATCATCTGCTAGCTTCTTCTTCTGACTTCCTGTTTCATGAAGATCTCCAGGAGGCATTTTCCTTCTTCATCTCCAAATGTTGCTGGCTGGTGGACTCTGCTTCTCATGGCTATGTCATTCTGCTCTGCTCTCTCTGAATCTCCTCATTCTCTGAAATGTTTCCTCTTTTATAGGACTCCAGAAATTAATCAAGACCCATCCAAATGGGTGGAGACATGTCATCACCTAAGCCAGCTTCACAATGACTCTTGATTAAATCACAACTCCAGGGAGATGATCTGATTATAGTTTCAAACATACAGTATTGAATAGGGATTATTCTGCCTTTATGAAATGTGATTTAGATTAAAGCATGGCTTTTCTAAGGGACATACATCCTTTCAAACCAGCACAATGACTATATACAGAAGGCACTGACTTTGTGTGTGTGTGTGAACAATAACATATATACAAAAAAGCAATATATCTCAAAGCACACTGCAACAATTAATTGTAGAACAGACTTCAGAATTTGGTAAAGGTTACAATTCCACAATTTTAGGTTTTACTTTTAGCTACTCCACGACACTGGAGACTAAAAGAAATATCAATATAATGATTCAGCCATCATACTCATTTGTTAAATCCTATCATCTCTGTTATAACTCCACCTTCTTTGAACTTTCTCCCAAATTTTAGAGGTATTTGGGCTATACCCATTCAAATTTGTTCATGATGGAAAGATCTACTGACAATATGGGATGTGGGATAGAACTAGTTGATGTTCTGGAGAGGCTGACCTCTCTGCATTTCAGGATTTATCTGGCCTAGGAACCCATCTGAAGGTGGTAGGTTTCTGGAAAGTATTAATGCTTTCCAGAACCTTTGTAGAAAATTAGATAAAGTTGTAGATGTTCTTTAGAGTTGGCAGGAATGGTTTTGTTTAGGGTTTGGTAAACCATGATACATAGCAATGTCTAGCTGAGGCTTGCACAAAAGTAACCTCCAAAGTAGCCTCTCAACTCTATTTGAACCCTCTCAACCACTAATACCTTATTTGTTACAATCCTTTTCCCACTTTTGGTCAGTAAGTTACTGTCAATTCCATGGTGCCAGGGCCATACTTATCCCTAGGGGTCTATAGGTCATACTGGATCTTCATTTGGAGAAGGATGACTCTTCTTATTTGAAGAAGAGACATATCCCAAGTTTCCAGGGAGATTTTCACCTCTGGAGGGTAATGATTTCACTTGCAGAGCTGGGCTTAGAAAGGGAGAGGCCATATCTGAGCAACAAAGGGAATCCTCTGGAAGTAACTCTTAAGTTTAACTATAGGGAGGCTTAGCTTCTCTGCTATATAAATCAGCTTCACCAGAGCAAGACTCAAGTTCAAAGGCTTGGGAGTCCCTAATATTTGTTAGGGACTGTTGACTTGGGAGTCCCTAATATTTCTTACAATATCAGGGGTTTCCTTTGTGGTAAAGTTTAATAGTTCCATATTTTTTCTCCCATCCCATAAGGGACTTTGCCAATACTTTTTAATTATCTGCTCAACATACTCTGGGATGTGTCCAGGCATTACATTAAGTCCTACAATATTACAAGCCCTCATTCCCATTCTGGGCTCCATGTGTTTGAGTTGCTTAATTGATCTATCCAGACAGATTGAGTTAGATTATGTGCTACAGAAAATTTAGGTTCTAGACAAAATAAACTCTCTTCCTTTGGTCTCATTAATAGGTGAAGTTCTAAAATACAGGCAATGTCTTCCTTTCTCCTGTATTCTTATTTACCTTAGTCCTTACCTGATTGACTTTGTTCTTATCTCTAATTGAAGCCTGATTTCTTTTTCAATTTCTTTAAGTTGTTGTAACAGTGACATCTTTTTAAAATTTATTTTCTTATCAATTAGATGCCTGTAAATAGGGACCAGTAAAGGTAAAGTCAACATATCAATGACTGAGTGGTATTTAAATGCCTGGTGCCACTGAACTACTATTATAGAATTGAATAGAGGTCCAAAGCATGCCCTTGGCCTAAGGAAAGTTTTGTATAGAATTGCCTTCATAATTAAATGGCACACTGGGTTAGCATATTATGGTGAGCACTGCAAGTGAAGATCCAAAATGACCAATAGGTTTGCCCAAACAGTTGCACAATAAATCATAGCATTGATTATTTAGTCCTTTCATTTATCAAGGTTTATTAAGGCCTTCTATTGAGAAGGCTTTTTGTAGGTATTAGGATAAAGATATGAGTTACTTGCTCCAGTAACTCACAGTCTATTAATGATATCTTTGCCCCAAATCTGCTGAATACATCAGGGGAGGAAATACACTATTAAAGGTGAGGCTATCTTGTTTCTGAAATATAATGAATTAGAAGATTTTCTTTTGTTGAACCCATGAATAGGTAGTAGTATTTTAACTATGCCACCCCATATTACACCAGAATTATTAGCATGTATATCATGTTATCCTATTAATATTCACAGATATTTGGAACGCAAAATAGGTTGGTGATCTTCTACTTAAACTACTACATTGGGTACATGTTATCTCTCAGGTGCCACCCCTGGAATTTTCTATAATTCTATAATTATTATTAAATTATTTTTACCCAATGAGGTCACCAGAACCACCCCATAACTATATTTAATTAAATCTATATATCTCTCTATCTCTTTATCACTCTAAATCCCATCTCTGTATGTGTCTTTCTCCTTCTCTCTCTCTGTTTTATATATATATGTGTGTGTGTGTGTGTATTTTTATATATGTTTATATGTTCATTGATATTATGTATCTATGCATTTATACATGCATTATGTGTCTATATATTTATGTATGTTCATTGATCCACCCATTCATACATCATTGTCTGTATGTTATACATATACTCATGCAAACATATGTATTTCTGTCTTTTTTTTCTTGTTGTGGGCATTGGCTCATTTAATTTAAAATTTCTTCATAAGTATCATATACATATATAAACTAAGTTTTCTAATTACTACTGTTCCTTATTTAACTGTTCTTCTCAATCTAGGTATTTTGATTATTATCTGTTAAATGTGAAAATGAGTGAACCAGGAAAGCATTTTTTAAGATTCATTTCTATATCACAATATTCATAATGCTAGTATTATGGAGATACCATGTAGGATTGTTTTATGAAACTTGTTTTATCTGGCAGAACTGCTTTTCCAAAGAATGTCACTAATGAATTTCAGCAGCACTCATCAATTAATGGGGATGGCCATACACAAACCTTCATTAAGAATTTAATAAATAAAGTATGATGTCTCAATTATAGAGCTTTTTAATTTTTTTGCTCCTTATCCTCATAGGTAACCATATTTTCACAGTATAATATTTATCCTTTCATAGTTTTCAGTGCAGTAAATACATGTGCATCTATGTTTTGTTAACATTGCTTTATTTTTCATTGTTAGTATGAGAATGGTTAAAGAGATGTGTGGGTGGTGCTGTATTTCTTCTTATATCAGTAAGAGCTATGATGTGAAAGTTTTTAAAAAACCTGGACAGATTCTTAGACATTCTTCCACTGTCTAGTGTAACCACTCTCCTTGTATCTGAGTGGGCCTATCACTGCTTCAGCCACAAAGTACAGTAGAAGTGATGGGTTCCAATCCTAGGTCATAAAGTCATGCAGCTCTCACATTGCTACTACACACCTGCTCTCGGAGACTATAAGCAACCTTGTAGAAAGGCCAGCGACTTTGAGATCATCATGCCACAGAAGTCCTATGTAGAGTTTTGTTCAAGAGGAACCTCTAAGTCCACCCTTCAGCCATCACAACCCAGGTACCAGACATGTGAGTAAAGAAACACCATGGAAAGGGATACACAGCCCCTGCTGCTCCAGCCCCCCATAGTTGAGTCATTCCTAGACATTTGAGGACATTTTGAGGCAGAGAAATCTGACCTCATTATGTCCTTGCCAAATTCCTGATTCAGGAATAGAAAGTACAATTTGGAAGCAGGTTGTTGTCAGATCTGAGTTTTATCTTCTAACCATCAATGTTTGAAATTCATATGGTACAGAGAGATTGTTTATACTCATTGTCTATAAGCAACTGGGCTTCTCAGGTAGAAATCAATGTGGAAATTTTGTATTTTCAAAGGGATGTATTAGTCTCCTATCTGCATAAAACAGAAAGAAGAAATTTGCTGAAACTTCATTAGAATAAAATGACTTTGAGAAGAGTAAATGTTTTAAATTATACAAGATACAATTTTAGTAATAAAATGGTGCTAAAAGAGGAAGGCTGAACCAGGGCATTTTTTCAAATAAACTAAAGCAGGCTTCTTGCAGATTCTATCAGCTGGACAGTTGTGGACAACTGGAGAATTGAGCTGCCTGGTGAAGTTACAGGACAGGAACCAGATCACATCAAGTAAATGGTTCATGGAAAGGAAGAAATCTGAAAGAGCCTGGGCTTTGGAGTCATTTAAATCTAGGCACAGCTCCCATCCGTGTGAATGTGGACAACTTGCTGCTGAGTCTGTTTCTTCATTTATTTATTAAATGTCCTGTGTTTCTCAAGCATGCCAGATTCTATGGGTCTTATCTCCACCCCCTGTCCCAAGCGTATCTAAAGGTTGGTTCACTCAACAGAAACTAACATCTTAAGATCTATACTTAAAATTTCTAATGTTCAGAAATGCAGATTTTCTTTACTGTTCATTAGATATACGATGTTTATCTTTCTATTTTTGTCTTTAATATTTTAAAAGGTAATAATGACCCATGAACACAGTTTGAGAAAAATCCAAAAAATATAAAACAAAACAGAAGTAAAATCTTGTCTCTCACTCAAAGTAAATGCCATTAAATGTTTCATGGAAATCCTCTGGGAAAAAATATAGGTCATGTTCCTGTATATGTACATATATTTTATTTACATGAATAATATCACACATTGCATACTGTTCTGCAGATTGCTTTTTGACATAAAGTGTTTGGGACAAGAACTTTATTTACCAAGGAAGTTTATATATTATCTGTATGCAATAATTTGCAGAATGTATTTACTCAATCTGCCAGGTTAGATATTTGAAAGGTTTGAAAATCTAGAAGACTGTACTTCAGTAAGCAGACACAGCTGCCAACTGGTAGTCTTCAAGTGGACTTTTTTAGATTATGAGTGGGAGTGGATTGTGTATAGGTAGTAATTAGAATTATGATGGAAAGTAGACACTCTCCATCCACTGCTTAATAAAGTCTGTAGGCATCAGGGAGTACTGTAAGATGTAAAGAGAAATGAACTGAATTCAAACTGCATCCCACCCACTTATTTTCATGTATACTGGGAAGATATCTCTCCTCCCTAAGCCTCAGTTTTCTCACATAAAAAAAATAAGGCAAAATTTGACCAATTTTCTTTTAAGGTTTGTGAAGTGGAGACTGTGAGGCAATTGATTAAAAAATATAATCAGTAAACAATATACATTATTTACTAGATTTTTCTGTCCCAAAGTTAATTTTCACTTTTCTCTAAAATAAAAATGAATTGAGGGTGGGCCATGGTGGCTCAGGAGGCAGAGGTCTCACCTGCCATGGTGGAGACCCAGGTTCAATTCTTGGGGTTGCCCATGCAAAAAAAAAATGAATTGAGGTATAATTTACAGACATAAACTGCACATACTTACAGTGTACAGTGTGATGAGTTTTGACAGATTTCTGCATCTGTGTAACCAGGATACTAAGTGTTTCTATTACTCCCAAAGCATTCCTTTGAAATTCATCCCTTCCTTTACCACTGCCCAGCAGGGAACTGTTTTTCTTCATATTATAATTATCAGTTAGTTATCTTTCTTGGAGTTTTAAATGAATCAAATCACACAGTACACACACTCTCTTTTATCAGACTTTGTTCACTCAGCCTCAGGGTCGTGAGGCCCCTCTATGCTGTATGCAACAGTTCCTCGTTCCATTGTAGTGTTGAGCACCATTCCATTTTATAGTTATAGAGCATCATGTTTATCCATCATACACCTTATGTCTTTGGGATGTTTCTAGTTTGTGGGTCTTATGAAGAAAGCTACTATGATCATTAATGTACAAGTCTTTGGACACATAGTTTTGTTTTCTTGGCTAAATACCTAGGGTTGAATATGTGGATCATATGATAGGTGCATGTTTAGTTGTTTAAGAAATGCTTTTGTTCCTTTGACTGAAGGAATTTACCACTGAAACCACTGCAACTGGATAATTTTTATATGGTTGTGGTAAGTGTTTTTATTATTATTTAACTTTGTTTACTGCATACGGTGCTTTTTAGATGATTACAGTTGTCTTTTTTTCCCTTGTATTGTTTTATTAATTTGTGTTTTCTGTATGTGTTGCTGCTTTCTGGCAGCCTGAGAACATATGGACATCATCTGATAATGCCATTTATATACAGCAATGGAAAAATAATTTCCTTATATGCATATAGCTCCTTAAGGACAAAAAGCCACAAAGAAAGTTCCCCTCTGACACTCCAATAAAGACTGATTAAAGATTATTTGAATCTATAATCTTGTGAAGGGCCTAAAGAAGTAGGCTGTGGTAAATACGATCTTCTAGAGCAAACAGGTCTGAATAACTTCTCTATTATTTTGTCACAGTTGAATAAAAGTTAATTTTATAAGGGTTTCCAATTCAATTGAGTTCCACATACTATTGACACACTCTTATTTGTATCACTGTGTAAGGTATAAAAAAAGAGGATATGGATAAAAAATAAAGAATAGATACTCTTTAAAACAACGTTATATATATG
This sequence comes from Tamandua tetradactyla, assembly GCF_023851605.1. Classification (NCBI taxonomy): domain Eukaryota; kingdom Metazoa; phylum Chordata; class Mammalia; order Pilosa; family Myrmecophagidae; genus Tamandua; species Tamandua tetradactyla. Next base: position 755,056 of record NC_135336.1, read on the forward strand.
TATATATAACATTTATAATGAATTACATTAAAAGATTGTTCTATGAACAAATCATTTGAACTGAATTAAACATAAAGAGGATTATATTGGGTTTTATATTTGGGGATGAAGGGTCGATTATTAGATGATTTAAAGTACTAATATGTATATGATTGCATTAACAAGAAGTATACAAATATCTAAAGTACAGAATCCAAAGTTCTTCTGCTAGAATAACATTCAAGCCCTCAACAAAACAATCCAGATTATAATGAACTCTGGACAGAATACATAACAACATATATATATATATATATATATATATATATATATATATATATGCACACACTGGCATATTATAGATATATTTATATTTACATATAATTTAAGAACCACAAAAGCAGTTGAGGGGTGGGCAAGGAGAGAATTTGGAAAGAAACTGGCATGGGGGTGACAAATTAAAGCAAGCCATGATTAGACACATCATTACAAAACTGCTGAAAACCAAAGGTAAAGGGAAAAAATAAATACACTGAAAACAACCATAGAAAACACATTATATAAAAAGAAACAATTATTTGAATTATCAAAGATTTCTCATTAAAACCATGGGGCCCAGAAATAGGTAGAATAACATCTCTCTTTTATTTTAATTAAACTCTTTAATTTAGAAATAATTTTATCATATTTCCTGGCAAAAAATTAATATACTTAGGATGCCATGTAGCCCTTACATAGTTTCATGCTACAGTAACATCTTGCAAAACTATAGCACAATACCAATACCAGAATATTGATATCAACACAGTCAAGATATAGAACATCTGCATAACTACAAGGATACTTCAAGGTTTCCTTTAATAGCTGCACCCCTGACTCTCATGTCCTAATGCTTCCTTTTTTTTTGGCATGGGCAGGCACTGGGAATCGAACCCGGGTCTCTGGCATGGAGAACAAGAACTCTGCCTGCTGAGCCACTGTGGCCTGCCCTCATGAGATCTTTTTCATTGATCTTAATTCTCTGGACATCATCCAGGTTGTAGCATGTATCAGTACTATGTTCCTTTTCATTGCAGAGTAGTATTCCATGATGTGGATGTGCCCAAGTTTATTTAATCATCTATTCATTGAAGGACATCAGGGTTGTTATGAGTTTGGGGCTATTAGGAATAAAGCTTCTCTATACATTCATATATTGGCTTTTGGGTGAATGTAAGTTTTCACCTCGCTAAAATAAACACCCAGGAGAGAAATTATTGGGTCATATGGTAGTTTAACGCATCTTTCTCTCTTTTTTTAAAGAAACTGTCAAATTCTTTTTCACAGTGACAAAGTGGCTGCCGCATTTTACATTTCCATCTGAATTTATGAGTGATCCAATTTCTCTGAAGTTTTACCAGCATTTTGTGTTGCTACTATTTTTTAATTTTAGCTAGTATGATAAGGGTGTAAAATTGTTGTATGGTTTTCATTTTCCTAATGGCTAATGATGTTGAGTATATTTTCATGTGATTATTTAAAGCCTCTTTAAAGCTGAGGGATATTGATCATTTTTCAATTTGAACACATCAGAGTCTAGCTCATGAACTAGATGCTAGAATTTCTCTTGCCAAAAAATTTAATTAAATGCCCATTTCTACTTGTTTATATGTCTATACATACACACACACACATGCACATTTGCGTGCATATATGCAATGTATCTCCATTTTGCTCTCTTTGAAGCTAGACTGAATACTGTTATTATTTAGAATACATAAAGTGCACATCATTTATTGTTTACCTTAACCATGTATATCATTGTTCAGTTTTACTAATGAAGAACAGGTTCATAGAAAATAATCACAGCTATGATAATAGAAATAATAGCTACTGTTTATTGAATCATTAGCATGTATCATTCACTCACTTTTCTAAGTATTTCATTAATACCATCTCAAGTAATTCTTACCACTATCATATCAGGCATGTATTATTCTATCTATTTTAGGTAAAGATGATGGAACATATGATGTGTTCAGGGACATAGAGCTAGTAAACAATGGAGCTTGGGTTCAAATCCAAGGCTATCTGGTCCCTAGGATCATGCCTCTTTCAAAACGATATATTACCTTCCTAATGCTGAGAGAAGAAAGAATACAGGCAGGAGGGGTGGGATTATATCTGTCTTCTTATCAGTGCCACTCTTAATCATATATATTTGTCGTGTTTACTATGAGCTATTGTTTTGTAAGATATAATGTCCTCTTCCTTCTTTCCTTCCTTCTCTCCCTCTCCTTCTCCTTCTCCCTCTCTTTCATATCTGACCTGTACTTAAAAATCTTTCAATCTAGCTAGTATACATGTGAAAGATTGGAGCCCAAGTTAAAATTTATCTGAAATATAGAGCATAAAAAAACAAAAATAATGGCATAGAGAGCACTATCTGGCTTGTATGGCATGCTTACTATGGGCAGCTTTTAGCTCAATTTTTGTTCCATCCCCCAAATGGTATATAACAATTTGCCTGAGCAAATCACTAAATGGATCCTCATAGACCATATCCAGAAAGAAAAAGAGTTTGGATGCTCTTTCTACTGATCTAAGACTACAGTCACAATTCTAGTCAGTGGACTAATCTGTATCCAGTAAAATTTTCACTGATAATGACTTTACCCTTTAATGATTTTTTTTCCTACTTCATTTTATTTTACTCATTCATCCATTAATCACTTGTGATTCATAAGCTTCGGTGCTTAATTCCTCAGGTGCCACACGAAAGGGTCCCTTTCCTTATGAGCTTCAATTCAATAACTTCTAATCTACCTTCAAGGATCTCACCATCAAACTTTTACAAGAAAACCACCCCAGATGATAATACATACAAAATCCATGAAAGACATATAGTAATAAAGACATGCGTTCATTAGATAAGATAATGAGTATTTGGTTGAAACAATGAATTGATGAAAAAAATGAAAGGATGTATTGACAGCTGAGTGAATGGATAAAAGCTTGGCAGTTTCTAGTAGTGAGGGATTTGTTGTACTGAACTGAAATTCATTCCTAACACATACGTGCCCATTCCAACCACCTGGGTTACATCTCGTGCCAGGAGTCTACCACAGGTGGTATGGGTTTCTCTGTAATCTTCCTAAATGCATCCTCATCTGCCATTACTGGCTCTTGCTCCTGGCATGGGCAGCCTCACCCTCTGGCTGTGATCACTTGCTCCCTGGACATGCTGGTTTTTTGTTTACCAAGTAGACCAACATTACCATACTTGCATAAAATTAATAATCAGCACGTTGTGAAGCCATTTTTTGCTCCTAAAATGAGTTTATTATGGCTTTATATTCATTGCCTGTCAAACAGATGTTGCCTGCTCTCAGAGGAATTTTCTGCACTTCCAAGTCACTCTTGCTGGGTGGATTGCCAGATGCTCCCGTACTTTGCAGGGCTGCTCACGAATGCCAGGGATGTGAGTGGATCTGCCTCAGCAACAGGAAGGGAAATCAAAGAGTTGCTGAGCTTGGTGGGGCAGGGGTTGGCTGTTGTTTCTAGATGGAAAAATGCAAACAGGTGTAGAACAGATGCAGACAAGTTCTAACTGCTGTGGAAGCAGCTAGAGGCAGCAGAAAGAACATCAGATTTTGGAATCAGATCGACCTGGGTTGAAACCCTAAATGTGCCACTTTCAGGCACTGAGTTGAACTCTGGGTCTAATCCCTAAATTATAGTTTTTAACATTCATTTCATAGAGTTGCTGCATGAATTTAATGTGTCCCTGTTGCTTATAGATGTTCAATAAATGACTAATTCATGATTTTCTTAACCAATGTTAAGCTGAGTGTTTGGAACAAGACATTTTTAATCACCCTTTTTGTTAATAACATATAACAGACATTTATCTATCTATCTCTCCCCTTCTCCCTTCCTCTCTCTTCTCTCTCTGTCAATCCACCCACCTATCCACCAATCCACTCATCCATCCAGTTTTCTTGTTATTTAAAATTGCTAAAATTTATGTTGCCTCTATAATGAATTTGAACATTTTCCAATTAATGGACATAGAAGTTATATCATTTTTTAAAACTTTTGTAAACATTGTCACAGTGAATATTTTCATGAACACTCACATCTTGGTGCACTTATCTGATAATTGTTTTAGCATAAATGCCTAAAACTGTATTTGCTGAGAGTTCAAGGTTTATACATTTGCTTTGTTTTTGTATTTAGTAGGGTTTACTAAATACTCTGCTACTGAGCTACCGTGACCTGTCCTGCATTTACTTTTTATTTCATATAGAAAGATTTTTTTCTAAAAGATCTATCAACTTGCATTCCCAAAAATGATACCTGAGAACTATTTATCCATATCCTAATAAGCACTGGGCATTATTGATACTTTAAAAATATTTTAATTCATATTATTTATTAGTGCAGGAATAAGTTTGTTTCATATGCTCATCAATGATTTGTGTTATTTGCTTTGTGAATTGTCTATTGAGATGATTGGGGATGCCACTTATTTTTTATTGTTGTTGTTTTGATTGTTTGGTTTTATGAGAGTCCAATAGGGTTGAGGTGATTCCAGCCCTCAGTTAGAAAGACAACTTGAAAACTATGGCAGAGAAAGTTAGCGTTCTCCAAAAACCCACATGAAATCCTACATTTCTTTACCTCCTTTGCAATTTCATGGACTTTAAATGAGTGAGAAATAAGTGTTCATCATGTTATACCATGGAGACTTGGTGGCAGCTAAAATTAAAACCCTGCTAAATACAATATTAAGGTGAAGCTGCAGAGACCATGACTCAAAGACAATGTCAGGATAGAAATTACCCTGGCTTAGCCAAAGGCAGAAAAATGGTGTATCTGCATGTATGTGCATATAGGCGTATGGTTTTGTGTTTGTGTAATTGTGTATATGTGTGTGCACATGTGTAAGAACAGTATCACAGTAAGCTCAGATTTGTAACTCCTAATTTCTATAATACAATCTTTCTGTGTCTGTTTGGATCCCTAATGTCAAAATTACATGTAGGCCCATGGACTTTCCTATGCTTCCTGCTTTAAAATTGAACCTATAGAAAAAATGTACCATAAAGATGAAACAAAACAAAATAAGCGAATAAACAAAATAAAAGGGCTTTGAAACCACAGGGGTCCAACTTCAATTCTCAAATATGTCGTTCATGAGCAGTGAGTTCTCTGGCAAACTATTCAACTTTCTCCAGGCCCCTTTTTACTTTTATATACACAGGACATTGGGATTATTCTCTCATAGGATTTTTCTAAGGATTATTTGAGTTAATAGATGTAAAGCCGATTGCAGTAACTTGTTCATGGTTGATGGCCAGCAAGAGAAGATTTCAGTCCTTCTATATAGTTCATTCCATCCAAAGTACCTGGTCTGCTTCCACATGATTTGATAATTCAGCTCATTAGATAAATTTAACAGAAAAATAAAGGGACACAAAGTATAAAAATCAAAAGTGTGTGGTGAGTAGCCATGTGCCCATCCTTTATGTGGATCTGTCTATTTAGGATGCCTCTTTTAACAAAAAATATGGAGTTCCTAAAACCTTCCTTCTGATGTGTGTGTGTGTGTGTGTGTGTGCATGTTGTGTGTGTGTGTGTGTGTGTGGTTTCATAGAGTAGATTTTTATTCAGGAGTCAGGAGACCTTCAGTTTCAACTCAAGTCAACCACTTCCTAGCTAGATGACTGCCAACAACCCTTTCTTCTGTAAAACAGTACAATAACCAAATGACAACATCGTTGAGAGGGTCACATGGGAGCCTGTATGCTAATTTAACTGGCAAGCTGTGAAATGCCACTTACACAAAGGTATTTCTGTCATAGCCAAGTTTATTTCACTATTTTCGATTTTAAAGTGCCTTGTAGAGAAAAATAATAGTTTCACAGCTTTTTTCATGATTATTATTGTTTCTCTTTCTTTCTTATTTACTTTGAATAATATATTTCTCCAGAGCAGGTCTTTGGTTTTCCCTGATTTTCAAATACTAAACTATTCTCCAAAGAGAATTATGGATCAATTTATGTATTTACTACGAAATCTGAGGGTTTGGCATGATGTTATTATTTTGCTCACAATGTTTCTCATTATAAAAATTGTACGTGTTTATTTTAGAAAAAAGTTATACAGATAAGATAAAGAAGAAAAAATAAATCATATAATCTAAGTAAGTGTCACTGAAATACTATTTCCTTCCAAACAGGAATATTATGTTTTCTGATAACTCTATTGATACTGTCCCTTATTTGCATTTTAAGTATTGCAATGTATACATTTGTCTCTCTCTAGTTCAGCAACTTTCATTGGTGATGCGGATGGTCAGAGCTCCTTCACGCACAGTCAGGAGAAGAAGACTATCAACCAGCTATGTTCATTGGAAATGCTTAGAAATTAAGCATGTGTGCAGTGACACAGTTTGAAGCTGTGTTGGTTTGAAAGGAAGTATGCTCCCTAAGAAAATCCATGTTTTAATATAAATCCCATTTCATAAAGGTAAAATAATCTCTATTCAATACTGTATGTTTGAAACTGTAATGAGATCATCTCCCTGGATGATGTGATTTAGTCAAGAGTGGTTGTTAAACTGGATTAAGGGACAACATGTCTCCACCCATTTGGGTGGGTCTTGATTGGCTTATTGGAGTCCTATAAAAGAGGAAATGCTTTGGAGAATAAGAGATTCAGAGAGAGCAGCACACGAAGTAGAGAGTCCACCAGCCAGCAACCTTTGGAGATGAAGAAGGAAAACACCTCCCAGGGAGCTTCATGAAACCGGAAGCCAGGAGAGAAAGCTAGCAGATGATGCCATATTCGCCACGTGCCCTTCCAGCTGAGAGAGAAGCCCTGACCATGTTTGCCATGTGCCCTCTCACTTGAGAGAGAAACCCTGAACCTCATCGGCCTTCTTGAACCAAGGTATCTTTACCTGGATGCCTTTGGTTGGACATTTCTATAGACTTGTAATTGGGACATTTTCTCGGCCTTAGAACTGTGAACTAACAACTCATTAAATTCTCCTTTTTAAAAACCATCCTGTTTCTGGTATATTGAATTCTGGCAGCTAGCAAACTAGAACAGATGCTAACACAGTTTTTCCTCTTATGCTAGCAGTATTCTATTAGAAGTCAGCACTTCGTCATGTTCCTCTTACAGATGCTGGCTCTCTAAATCTTCAGCCTTCTGGCCTCCTCACATTAGAGCTCAAGGTGATGTCTTGACTCTCACTCTTAATGGGAAACTGAGATCACCTATTCCACCATCAACATCCCACCAGAAAGAAGAGCCTCCTAAATGAAAGGTTGGAAGGTCTCTAAGGCAAGGGAAATCAAGCCACTGTGCACAAGGAAGGGACAAGTGTCTTCATTCTGCTTGCTCATTTTGCTTTCCATGCAGATACTAAAAGTGAAATCTGAGGTCTTAAGAAGGATCAGAGCAAAGATTATGTGCAAAATTCTAAATGTCACTCTTTCCTAGGGCTCGAGCTAAAGATTGAAAGAGATCCTCATGCTTTACATATGCTGCTTCCAGTTTATCAATTTATAAGCCCAAACAGGACTCTTGGCTATGAGTCTGAATGATGAAGTCTTAGAAATCTCTGTTTGGTTTAAGGAATTGGCCAGTGTGTGAAGGAGGCAAATATTTTGATGGCATTCATATATATTCATGCAAATGAATATCCAGAGTCTAGTAAAGTTGTTGTGATATGCAAACATAACAAAAAATGAAAAAATAAACAAATGTTCCTGTCTCCTCCAGGTAAACACAGATTTGCAAAGTTATCAAACTGTAAAAGTCAAATCATTAGGGATCGCACAATTCCTATATTCACCAGCTTCCTGCCACTACATTAAGTAAAAGTAACATCTGTTCTGTGTGCAGGTAGCTAGCACTTCCCATGGAGGGCAATTGGATCCCTACTAGGTGAACATTTCAGGCACCCGGTATCTCTTTTATAGGCTTCTTTACTCGATTTTTGTTGGTACATAAAAATGAATTTGCTTACTCTCTATTCCCTGCAGGTATGATTTATTTTCTTTTTTAATTTATAGGATATAGCATGGATTGTCAAATACATAGTATCATCCCCCAAATCATTTTCCAAAGATGCTTTCCTTATATAGAAACATTTCTTTATTGAGATAATTCTGTTCAACAGAAATTTGTAAAATATCTTTAATATAGTCATAGATTAAATATTTTGTCATTAATGCAGAATTTTATTCATTGCATTATGTCATATGTTTAGTGTTATGCCAACAAGGTCATACATTTCATTATATATAATTTCCACAGGTCAACACTGTCCCTTATAGAAATAAAGCAAAAAGTTACTTGTCCAATTTGATACAGCTAATTTCACAGTGTGCTCTTTTGTTTCAATTTGCTTCCTATTCAATACATTTACTGGTGGTTTCTGTTATTTTTTGGAAGATAGTTTACCACATGTTTGTTTTAAAGGAGTCAGATGTACAATTCTTAATATGCATACAGGGCCCTATCTGAGCATTTGTAACTCAATAGGAAAGGGATTCTTCCAAGTGTTTCCTTAACTCGTTTGGATCTTCATTATCTCTAGCCCTAAATTCTTGCAGCAGGACTGAGAGGTTCTAATTTTAACATCTGATGCCATTAGAACTCCTGTTTCTAGGCGCTCTGAAATTTTCATCCAAGAGAGAAAACTGCTCTTTTTGGGAGTATATGTTTTAAAGAGTGACTCCAGAAACTTAGGGCTCTTGACATCATCTAAGAAATAATACTTATATAGTGTTTCAATCGGCTTTCTCATCTACAGTCTCAAATGGCTCTCCCACAAGGCTCTCAATGACTAGAGTAAATTTCATGAAGCATGACTCTTGGCTGTCAATGGAAACATTTTGACTACAGGCAACTTTTAGCTACCTAAAGCTCATTTTAAAACCATTCATTATTCAATTTTTTTCTAACCCTAGCTTCCTTTTCCTCTTTTCTTATCTACTGTGTATCTAGAAAACTTGTCTTTGTAACTGTTTTGGCTTATTAAAGCTTCCAGAATGCAATATACTAGAAATAGAACAGATTTTCAAAAGAGAATTTATTAAGTTGCAAGTTTACAGCTCTAAAGCTGTAAAAATGTCCCAATGAAGGCATCCAGGGCAGATTACTTGATTTAAGAAAGGCTGTACGTCAAAATCCCTCTGTCAGCTGGGAATGCACACAGTTGGCATCTTCTGCGGTCTTTGGCTTGTCATTTAAAATACTTTCCCCGGGGGCCTTTTCTTTCTTCATCTCCAAACATCTCTGCCTATGTCAGCTCTTAAGCTTTTCCAAAATTGTTTTATCTAAGAGAGGGTTGCTCTCTTTAAGAGAGGGTACTCCAGTAAGTAACCCATTTTGAATGGGAAGAGCCATGTCTCTGTGGAAACCGCCTAATAAAAAATTTCCACCCACAAATGTGTGGGTCACGTCTCTATGGAAACAATTTAATCAAAAGGATCCCACCCAATGATATTGAATGAGGATTAAAGAACATGGCTTTTCTGGGGTATACAATGGTTTCAACTGGCACATTCCACCATAAGGAACCCCAAAGACATGTTCTTTCCAAATGTGGAAAGCATTCATTCCATCACAATATCACAAAGCCTTAAAACCATTTCAGTAACAAGGCAGATACAATACAAAATTAGAAATAGTACAAAATCTTATCAAGGTCAGTTATGGGTATGGTCTGTCCTAAGGCAAAATTATCCTCTGGTTCTGGACCTGTTAAACTCAGAACAAGTTATCTGCTGTCAATATACATGGGGGGGGGGGCAGTCATAGGATAAGTGTTTCCATTTCCACAGGGAGAAATTTGAAGAACACAGGGATTATTGGACCCAAGCAGTTCCAAAAAGCTGCAGGGCAAACGCCACTAGATATCAAAGTCTGAGAATCATTTATCCTTAGGGCTTTAGAAAGCAGCAGTCCCATCCTTTTCAAGAGCCTATACAGAGATCCTGCTCTCTCCAAATGCTGGAGTGAGAGTGGCAACACTAAGAACATTGGGGGAAACAGCTTTCTCTTGTCTCCATCCTCCCCAAGCTTTGGGGCAGCACTTGGGATCTCTGTCATCTCTGGGGCACAAGTTCAGCCTCTCCAGAACAATGGTGTGACAGCCAGGCTCTTCCCAACTCCCAGTTTAAGGGTGCCAAAATTCTTTTTGAGTAACAAAGCAGAAGGCGGCATGCCCTCTGCCTCTGGGGCAAGCTCACCCTCTTCACATGCATGGGTGGGTCCATTCTCCCGATGAAGTTCAGGGTTTCTCTCTCAAGCGAGAAGGCACATGGAGAACACAGGGTTCCTCTCTCATCTGGAAGGGCACATGGTGAACACAGCATCATCGCTTCTTCTCCTTGCTTCCTGTTTCATGAAGCTCCCTGGGGGGCATTTTCCTTTTTCATCTCCAAAGGTCGCTGCCTGGTGGACTCTGCTTCTCATGGCTATGTCATTCTGCTCTGCTCTCTCCGAATTGCTCTCATTCTCCAAAATGTTTCCTCTTTTATAGGACTCCAGAAACTTCTCAAGACCACCCACACGGGCAGAGACATGTCATCACTTAGTCCAGTTTAACAACCACTCTTGATTGGGTTACCTCTCCAGGGAGATGATCTAATTACAGATCCAAACATACAGTATTGAATAAGGATTATTCATCCTTTATGAAATGGGATTTTGATTAAAATATGGCTTTTCTAGGGGACATACATCCTTTCAAACCAGCACATTCCACCCTCTGGACCCTAAAAAAGACACGCTTTCCCCATATACAAAATACATTCATTCCATAACTATATCAGATAAACTTAACCATTTCAGTAGCAATATACATGAAATACAAAGTTAGAAATGTACAAACTCCTATCAAAGTTAGTTACAGGCATGGTCTGTTCTAAGGCAAAATTATCCTCTGGCTTTGGACCTTTGAAAATTCATAACAAGTTATTTGCTGTCAACATACAAAAGAGGAACAGTCACAGGGACCATAGGGATAAATTGGAAGGAAAACCTGCAGGGCAAACACCATTGGATTTCAAAGTCTGAAAGTCATTTATCCTTCACCTTTAGAAAGTGGCAGTCCCACCCTTTCCAAGGGCCTATACAGTGGCCCACCTCTTTCCAAATCAGTCTTGGGGAACATTGAGGAGACCACCTTTTCCTTGTGTCCACTCTCTCCAAGCATCAGGTCCACCCCTGGGCTCTCTGCCATTTCCAGGGCACACACTCAAACTCTCCATGTGGTGGCAGCCAGGCTCTCATGGTTTTACCTCTGAAGTTATTTTTCTCCAATGTGTCCCTTCTCTGAACCCCCCAGTTCTGAAGTTCTTTCTTGCATGGGAAAGCACAGGGTGACCTCTGCTGGACTTCTCTTCAGGCTTCTGGGTTCCAACAACTTTCCCTGGGGTGATTTCTTTCTGCATTTCCAAAGGCCTGGGCTGAGCTGCAAGTGCTGAGATGAGGTATGCTAAGCTGCTTGGACTGTGCTACATTGAACTCTCTCATTTAAGCACTAGCCAATTAAATCAAACATCATTCATTACAGCACACCTCTTAGCTGACTGAAGATGCAATGAGCAACAGATGAAGTTCATGTACCACTGGCTCATGTCCACAGCAAGAGAACTGGGTACCTTCACTTGGCCAAGTTGACAACTGAATCTACCTACCACAGACATGAAAATTAAATGAAATTCGAATTTTGGTGCCCCCAAATAAGGTTTTATTGGAACACGACCATTTGTTTACATCTTGTCAATGGCTTGCTTCTGCCCTATAGCAGACCTGAGTCCTTCCTACAGAACTTATGGGTCCCAAAGCTTAAAATATTTACTCTCTAATCTTTTAGGAAGTGTGCTGACCCCTGTCCTTGTTATCTGTAGTAAAGCTACCAGTAGAACCCATGCGTCCTCCCTTCCCTATAGAACGGGCTTCCACACACACGCTCTCCCACACACACACACACATGCACACCATGCATGCACACACACACACACTACACACACACCCTCTGCACACACACGACACACATGCACATAACCTCCCCCCACACCACACACATGCACACGTACCCCACACCACACACAAATGCATGACACACATACACACCACATACACAATCCTCTGCACACGCATGACACACATGCACATACATAACCACATACCACACACGTGTGCACATACCCCCCCCACACACACACACATGCACACATACTCTCTCTCTGCCAACAATGATTAACATCAGCCCCACAGGCAGAGAAAGTCCTCATTCATATTTCCTTGATGGCTAATTTTAAGCCCACATTTTATACTTGCTGTTTCTTTATTTTGGAACACACTTATCAACGTCTTTGCGTTTATTTGCTCATTCATTCATTCATTTATTCATTTTCATTTATTGCTAGGTGCCTGATTCAGCGTATTTCCCATTAAGCATGGGACAGAACCCCGGGTCTCAATCATGGGGCTCTACTCATCTGTTCCAATAAAAGTTATCAACATGATGGCATTTCCTAAATTGGAGCACTGCCTTTCTTTCTCCACTGGTTTCAATGAGATAGACATAATCCTGAAATTGGAGTCTCAAAAGAATTTTGACAAGATATTTAGATGGTTCTTCACTCCTTTTCCTGGGTTTCTTTTGTTTGCCTTGGCTGTGATTTCTAGAAGTCTTAGGGCAGGTTTGCAAGCACTCAAATGGGGCTCAGTGGAGGGGAAAAAAGACTCAGCAACAGAGAATTCACCAGGGCCATATACTCACTGCCCCTCCCATCTCTGTAAGTTTTACATTTCTTTAAAAAAATTGTGCCATTTCGCCCCCACATGAAAAGCCCATATCAAATGGCAAACATGTCCATTAAAGATTTATTTTCTGTCCACCTACTGAAATGGTGGTTTTTCTTTTTTCACATGGAAAGATGTCAACGGGTGACACTGCCAGGGATCAAAAATAAGATTTTAATTGAAATACAGATACAATAGCTTTTAATTTACCTTCCCCCTAAGCAACAGGACTTCCTGGTTGCATCTTATAGTTGGTAGATGGCTTCCACCTACCCACCAGACCCCTCCCCTTTCTTTTTCAGTCTAAGCTAGAGCAGAATTATCTTATCTTTAAATGAAATATTTTAGGGATTTGGGGGTTTTCGTATGCCTCAGAAAAAAGGACAGTGTTTGCAAAAAGATCACTGTCCTCTTTCGGAGGCAAATTCCATCCTTACTGAAATTCTGATGTTATAAAAAGATCGGTCATCTCATTACCACCCCGTGTGTGCCACACATTTTATGCTCTCTTACAGATGGGTACGAGAACATTAGGGGCAAGAGAGAGGAAAGAACACACGATTTCTCCCTGAAATCATCTCTAATAAGATATTTTTCTCCATCAACAAAAGTCTGTATAAATTGCGCTGCTATAAATGTGAACCACGTTGTTTTTATTGGGTTCCAAGATCCTTGTCAACACCTTTGGAGTAAATAACACAGATTCTTCTTCTCGGTCCCATGTCCTTTGCACACCAGGGTTTCTCCCTTCTCCAGCCAAGTGGGATCACTCTCCCCACCCCTCACCTCCACCAGGTCTGAATGAAGGAAAAGGGCACATCAACTACAGGACACGGACATCCAAGATCAAAGATACTTAAATTACCTGGTTGTCTTCACTGATGAATACAGGGAGTGGAATAGGATGAATAGTCAAGTTTTTACTGCATATCTGGCTGTGGTCTCCAGCTTTGAGTTTCCATGTCAGCACCACCTAGCCACAACTCCACTCTATTGGCCACTTGCAGCTATAATAATCCTTCAAGCACCACTTGAAATGCAGCTTTGAAATCTCCCTTGCATTTTATAGATACTAGATGTCATCACGTTCATATGTGATGCAATTTTGCAAAACATTCCATTTTATGATTGTATGAACCATGTAGTATTAGCTTTAAATTAAGTTTGATGGCAAATAATATTTGCTAATAATTCATGTGGTTGTATTTTGCTTTTTCCTCCCTGGTCAGATGAATTCTGCTTCTTTTTATCTGGGAGTTCTGACCTTCATCTCTTGTTCACTTGCAGACTCCATGTAAAGAATCCTCAGTACTAAGATGTGTTCGTTCCTGAATTCAAAAGAGTTAACACTGAGAAGACCAGAAAAACCACTGGGAGGAAAAAGCATGGCATGTTGGAAAAGGCACAAAAATTGGTGTCAGAGCCTAACTGGATTTGAATTCTAGCTCTTGGGAAAGCACTAAATGTCTTCGTCCCTTGCTTCCAAAATGACAGACATAAAACTTACCTGAAGGGTTATAGTAAGGTCAAATGACTTAATGCTTCTATGAACATTGACAGAGACTCTGGTAGGCACCCACCAAATGTGAATTCACTTCTCTTATTAATGGCTAAATTAGCTGAGTCAGAAATTATGCACTGTTTCAGTGCCGTCACCCTTTGTTTTCCAATTGAAAGGTCAGTAGGTCTGTACATGGTGAATTCAAAGAGCAGTGCCTACATGTGTTTGTTCAAGCTGGGCCTTAGGCACATTAAATTTTTGTTGAGAGAATATAAGGATATACCTTAATGATGCATATACCTCTACAGTTAACAAAGTGAAGACACAAATTTTGTAGCCAGTTCAGCTATAATGTAATATATGCATTCTAAAAATCACCCACTATGCAAAACCATGCAATGCAAGCTACAGAGATTATGGGAAAATGAGATTGAGTCACAATATCCAAAATCCTCATGATTGATGCATTAAAGGAAAAGAAAAAACCTAATACCAATGACACCACAGTTGTACACAAGTTCAATGGTTAAGAAATGGCAGTGGCACTTTACCTAGAAAAGGCCTGAGGTTTGTTTGTCAAAGTGAGCATTGGAAGGGTTGTACATGTGAGTGTGAAGTGGTGGAAGGAAGGTTATCAGAAATTGAAGGAAAAGTTGTAACATCACTTGTGGGTGCGGTGTGGCTTATAGTGTACATGGCAAGATGAGATAGCACGAAGATGTTTGAGGGATGTGTGTGTGTGTACATGTATGTTTTGTGTTTTCCTAAGTGGCTCTGTTCAGTTGAGTACAGTTTTTTGCTTTTACCCAGTGTTTCTTGTGGAGGAAACCATGTATAAGCAAATGAAAAATTTGCACAATGCTGAAAAGTGTTGCTTAATATATCAATCACAGTGGAACCAATATGCATTTAAAAAAAAGTGTTACAACAAATCTGACTGTATTTGCAATTATTTGAAGGGTTGTCCTGAAGAAAGACAAGCAGACTAGCCCTTTTTTTCGGGAGGATGGAGCTTGGCAAATGGATAAACTTTAGAGGAGACAGCATGGATCTTGATATGAAGCAGAACATTGTCCCATGTAGAGCTGTCTGGCCATGAGCTTCCAGGGGAGGCAGTAGGTGCCTATGTCACAGGTAGGTCCAAGTAGTGGATGGTTGACCATCATAGGGCAGTTAAGACTGGGAGGGTTCTCAATTGGCCTTTGAAAGTCTCTGTGAATGCAAAAATTTAAATTCTTGATATGATACCTTAAGCTGTATATTTACAGGCCAAGAATAATCAGGTCAGTATTATTGTCAATAAAACATCATTGTATCCATGAAATGCTGAATTTCCGGTGTGTGTTGCTGAATGTGCCAGGGTGTATGCGTTGGGGGGAGGGGTGTTGGTGTCAATATGTGTGTTGGGATGTGTTTAGGTGCCTGAATTACTTCTAAGGGAACTGACCCAATGGTGTGGATAAGTATTAGGTAGAGAACACAACCTAAAGTGTATAAACTCTCAACTCCCAGTGATTTAACACATTTGAAGTTTATTTCTTATGTTGATACTAAAAGGTGTGTTCCTAAAGGGAAAGAGGGCTTTCAAGTTTGTCTTGCTGGTCTCCATCAAGTCAAAAGGAAAAAGAGCATGGAAGACTGTATCAAAAGATACACTGCAATGCATTCATTCCAAGGAGACTGGTTAATTTGGTCTAATTGTATGCTCGGGAAGAAGAGGGAACAAATTGGGCTATCTGTTGGCAACCTCTGCCTCAGTGGACCTCACATTGTCCCTATTTTTCTACTGATGTCAAGATGCTGAAATAAACTGAACTCATTCCAGGGAGGGGGAAATAAAACAGCATTCATTAAGCACCTATCATGTGCTTGACATTAACCCATGTGCATTTGCAAGTGTTACCTGCACTGGTTTGAAAGTATTATGAATCCCAGAAAAGCCATGTTTTAATCTTGATTCAATTTTGTTGGGGCAGCCATTTCTTTGAACCCTGATTCAACACTATAGATTGGAAACTTGTGTCTAGATTATCTTCATGGTGCTGTAGCATGTCCAATAGTGGGTGTGACCTTAGATGGAGATATGACTCTACCCATTCTGGGTGGGTCTGATTAGTTTATTGGAGTCCTTTAAAAGAGGAGACATTTTAGAGAGAAGAAAGAACAGAGCTGACAAGAACTTCAGAGTTGACACAAATGCTTGGAGATAAGAGATACAGCTGTCCAGCAGACATTGCCATGAGATGTTAAGCAAGCCCTAACCTGGAGAGAGCCAAGGGAAATGCAGAGGTGAAAGCCAGCCTTGGAGAGGCTGAGTGAGGAACCCCCACAGGAACAAAGGCTGGAAGCAGCCCAGGAGCCAGGAGCCAGCAGATGCCAGCCATATGACTACCCAACTGACAATTCCTGACCCATTAGCCTTCCTTGAATTAAGATATCTCTCCTTGGGTGTCTCAGTTTGGACATTTAGAACAGTAAACTTGTAACATTAAATTCCCTTTATAAAAGCCATTCCAATTCTGGTATATTGTGTTCCTTACCAACTAAAATATTATCCTTTAAGGGTTACAATCACACTTCCAGGTAAAAACCAGTCTTCCCATTTAAAGAGAAAATTGGCATTCAAAGAGAAGAAGAAAGATTGATGAGATTGCATAGTTAATACGTATCAGAGAGAGGACTTGAACACCAAACAGGAGGTGCCCACTCTGCTTTCTTGCACTATGGGGAGCACTAAACTGGTAATGTTGGAATGAAGCTGGGAACAAGGTCTTTAAATCTCAAGATCCGGGAATACCTGGATATGGCTTTAAAGGCAAGAAAGAACTAGAAAAGAAGAGGACCTAGATCTTTAAAGGGAAGAGATTCTCAATTTTATTGTAAAGTGTGTTTCTTCAGACATGTAACTGGTTATAATAGAGGACACAGGCTTAGTGTCCAGACAACATTCAGTCTCTAGTCACTTCCCTGCCCCTTGTCATACCTGGCATTGATTAAGCCATCCAACCTCCTTGAGCTTCAGGTCCTTCAACTGAAAAACACAGATAACCGATGAAGAATCTTTCTTCTCTGAGGTGTGCTAAGAGAAACTTAATGGACAGCATGTAAGTGAATGTGTCTTTAAGCCCTGAAGTGCTACGTAATTATTGTCATTACAGAAAATCACCATTTATTTTGCAAGAGAAAAGAAGAGAAAAATCAGATTCTGGTTTTTTATGGGGAAAATACAAAAACTTGATCTCGATTGCAGAGGGGGAAGAAAAGAAAGTTTATGTTTCCTCCTGCTGTTTCAATGATAGCTATTAATGTTTTTACGTCTTTCAGATTGGTCTTAAGAAATCACTTTTCTGAGGTCTTGTTTCAGCTGAAAAGCCTATGGGAGTGATTTCCAGCAATCTAAGTTAATAAACTGTAAACTAACTTTTCCCCCAAAGATTAAAAAAAACAACAACATCAATCCTACAACCTTTCACAAAATAATTCTACCAGTTGTAAAGCAGCCAAATGCTTGCTAACAGACACATCGAGTCATTGGTGTGAAAAAACAAACACAGATTAGATAGATATGGATGACAGACAGATGACAGAGATATAGATGATAAGTAGATGATAAGTAGGACCAGAGAAGTTACTTCATAACTATCTGTTTTCTGTCTCCATTATAATTCCTTCCCAAATCATAGAATTTTTCCCAATTCTTAATGACTGTTATCCATAAAGATAAAAACTTGAACCAAAGGAACAGAAAAGGATGTGGCTTTCATCACCTCTCCCATGGGCTCTCCCTCTGTGGGTCTGCTTTGTCAGAGAGAATGTTCTGGAGTTTGGAAAGCCTAGAGCAGCAGCAGAGCTGTCCTTGCAGTATGCTTTCAGAAAGAAGACAAAACTTGGCCAGTGTTTACCTTGGATTGGACATAAAAGAACACATCACTTAATTCTCCCCAGTAGGCTGAGGGGTAGATTTCATAATCTCCCTGGAACAGTGAGGAAGGGGATGCTTACAGGGGCTGAGACCCCTGGGGCTGGCAAAGCCTGAGGAAGTGTCTGTGCTCAAATTCCAGTGCCACACCCAAGACCTCAAAAGTCATTCTTTTCAGTTAATGAGATTGCCGGGTGCCTAGTGGCAAGGACTCCATTAAAATCAGACTGCCCTCCTTTCTGAGGGGTTAATCCATGGTGGGAACCAAAGTGACAAAGAGGAGCTACCTCCCTACCAGGCTAGAAGCAATAATCCTTGTCCCATTCTCATGTCAGATCATTAAGCTGAGGGTCCATTTCCTCAGGAAAGAACAAAGACCCAGGTGGAACAGAAAATATAAGGACAGAGTTCTATCATCCATAAACCCCATATTTCTTAAATAATATGCATTGTCACACTTTTCCTTTGAAAATTAAGTCACAGCAAACTCCGCAACACATGACCATCCAATACCATCATGTCCAATTTTGGATATGAACTTTACCTAGAGGTTGTACAAATTGTTGATGAGCCACCAAGTACAACCACTGTGTTGTTGCCATCTACCCATAATCATGTTAGCAAACACCCACTGAGTGCTACCGTGGGCTAGGTACTGGGTGGCTCATTCTACTTAGGCTGTCGAGGTGACCTGTACAGCTCTTACTGACAGTCTCACAGCTGTGTTAACCTCTCAATTTGGGTATTGTCTGAAGCATTTTGATGATGAGGAAACTGAGTCCCAAAGAGGTCAGATGGATTTCCTAGAAATCAGAGCTTGTAAATAACAGTTTGGGGATTCAAACACATGCCTGACAGCTCCAAAGCATGCACTTGGGATCCCTAGGCAGACCTCCCTGATTTGTAATCTTTTCAGAATGTACTTTTTCCCTTTGGAATCTATGTTAATTATTTATTTATTTTCCCTGTGCTTGTTTGGAAGTTTTACCACTTGAGTTTAAAACATCAGTTGATTCAATGATTAATATTTTAAAATGAAGACCCCATCTTCTGGGGTGCTGGAATATGCTGTGTCTTGATCCGAGCAGTGGTCACATAAAGTACACATGTGTGGGAATCCATTGGTCTCTGCACTGAAGCTACATGCCCTGCCCTGGAGAGATGTCAGGTTTGGATAAAAGAACTTAAAGCTACAGGAATAGAAATAAATATCAGCCATCAAAGATGAAACAAAGCAAAAGGACAAAAGGATACCATCAGAATCACAGAGTCTTAGAATGTCCATGCAGAAAGAGATGCAGGGAAACTTGTTCTTTGCTCGGAGGCTACCATCACATATCACCATCACCGTGCCTGGCACTGGCACCACTGTCCAGCCAGGACGCAAGCTCAGCAAGGGCAGAGCCTGGCACATTCTGCCTCTTAGCACAAGTTTATAGGAGCATGGAGTTGTTTTTTTCCCCCCTTGATACATTTCATCCACATGGCTTATCTGGCATGAGTCAATAATCTCATCACATTTACCATCACACCCTTGGTGCAGACATTTATTCCACACCTTAAATTTGCAAAGCTATATCTTCCCTTATTCCCAGGCACTCACCTTCATCTCCCTGATCATCTACTTCTTAGCCTAAGTGCCCTCTCACCTAAAACACACTGGGTAATGATGTTTACTACATCAATGAAAATATTTTCAATATTTTCAAAATAACAATGAAAATATTGTTATTTCTGGTTACTATAAGGATGTCATCAAATATGAATGTTTGCATTCAGCAAGGGCCTTTCAACTGATTGTTTATGTAAATGCAAGTGCTCACTCATCATCACATACATTTTGGGAAGGAACAATCTGGAAGGCAGCTTGTTTTACCCTGTAATATCTTTTTAATATTCAGTTCACTGGAAGCCAATCTGCAACAAAAGAAGAAAAACTGATAAATTTAAAGCTAAATTTAAATCTATGGCAAAACATAAAGTTGCATGCCCGGAAGTACTTCTGGCACGGCACGCTCCCAGCAGAAGCTCAGCTGCTATTCCACTGCTCTGAGAAACTTACAATGTACCTCCAGCCAGCCGTTCTGCAGAACAGGCACAACCTCTCTATCCCAATTCCCTACACTTGGCCCCCTTCGGAATAGACTGCCTTCCAGCAGATCTAGGTCCTAGACCCCAGCCCTGTAACTGGCCATCTTAACAGTTTGGGAATGTCATGTTTGTACATTGAGTATCAGTCAACTTATCAATTTTTAAATACTGAAGCTTTAAATTTATAACAGAAAATGAGTCCAGCATAGTAAACTCTAAAAGATTAGCACATTTTTTCCCAGAAATATTCAGCTAACAAATAAATCTCAGTTTGTGGCCACACATTTTCTGTTGTAGCTACTTAACTCTGCTGATGTAATGTGCAGAGTCACAGACAACCTGCCAATAAGAGAGAAAATCTGTATTCCAATAAAACTTCACTTACAGAAATAGGCAGTGGATCAGATTCAGTCTGTGGACCACAGTTTGCTGATTCCTGGGCTATAGCACTGGTATCCTGAGTATGGTCATGCACCCTTAACCATACAAGATATTCTGTGCAAACCATGGTGCTTTGAACAAGTAAGTTGGGAAACATTTCCCATCTCACTCCTCTTGAACAAGAAAGGCACTGAGAAGTCTTGCTGCAGAAAAGCTGTGGGAACAAGAATTTTCACAGACTTACTTATTTGAGTTTCCTGTGAACCCTACTCTGACAATCCCAAGGGCTCTCCCTCAGGGAATGCTAACCTGAAGCCTGGGGTTGTCAGCAAGGTTTGGGTTACTGAGAAAGGAAGAGTTTGCACCTCACTTTGCCAGCCCTCCATGAGCAACCTTGAAAGAGGTGAGATTTGGGTCCCAGAGGTAGATAATGTAACCACCAGGTTAAGGCAGCCAGTCCTATAGTTTGTCCAGCTACTTCATGTTAAAGTGAAGCCAGACTGAAGCAGAGTAGAGTGGAAGGATCACTTTGAGAGTGAATAAAGGACTTGAGCCTTGATCTTGGTTTTGCCATCAACTGACTTTGATTCAGGCTGCTTGTTTCACCTTTCTGAGCATCATTTGCAAAATCACTCTCTCTGACTGAAAAGGGAAAAGATTCATTTAGAAATCCTGGGGGTTTCTGTGGCTGCTGCTATTGTTCCAGCTGTAGGATTCTTTTTTTTTTTTTTTTTTGTCTTTAAGGGGAGATAGACTACAGAGGCAAATTCACAGGGTGAGAAAGCATGCAGAAATAAGGATCAGCACTTCTTTTACCACGGGCTGACTTCTTGACTTTCAATTTTGTGAATGCAGAGTTGGCCGGAGGCTGTTTAGGAACTGAGATCCATAAGGGCCAACCCCTCAGGAGGAGAGGCAGACTCCACAGCAGTACCCACTCATGGGACTGCATGGTATACTTGTGTTCAGGTGTAGTCTTCCCATGTTTATTACTCATGGGACCCTGTAAACATTATCCACAATCCTCCTCTCCTGGCCTGACTCCCAAAATATCATTGAAAAATGTGAGGATCAACTGGTGTTTTATAAACTGTTGTAATAAGCAGACGATGTTATTAATATTATTTTGACTATTCTTCAGAAACCACAGAAGACAAACAGAATTGCACTGTGAATATTAAACCCTTTATATAGCTGGCCAAGCTACTAGGAACCAGCAGTCAGCTTTACAGCACTGCCCATGTAGTACAGCCTACTCCTCTGCACAATGGGAGCATTTTAAACTCCCTTGAGCACAGAGACATTTGAGAGAATGATTGGTATTGTCTCAAGCACAATCAAATGTTCCTGAAATGATGGCGATGATGATATGAATGGGACATGCCTGGTGGAGAAAGAGGCAAACAACCTCAATTTTAGAAGGAAATAAATGCCAGAGGCAAGAGGGCAGTCTATCCCATCAAGGGACAGAAAGGAACTGGCTTTGAACCCAAAGTTTTCACAGAGTTTTTCAAAGGCTTGATTTTGATTTCTTGAAAATGTGTTCAATTGAATTTCCTTTCAAACAAGGACTGATTCCTTCATTTCAGTTAGGCCCTGGCTTCATAAATACCTTCTCTGCATGGTATATACTCACATCATTTATTCAGCAGATATCATAATATATTCAGGGCTGCTCTTAGAGAGAGAAATTTCAGTATTAGATAAAAATAGCAAGATAGCAGCAGTCACTGTGTTTGTCTAGCACACAGAGCAAATAGGATTGTTAGTGATTACTAAAGCCTTTGGGAAAAGATAGGGAAGCAAAGATAGCTCATGCTAGATTCTGAGCCAAACAGTTGCAGAGGTTCAAGAAAGCTTAATTACCTTCTGCCACCATGTACTTCCAAGCAGGCCCAGAGATGAGCTCTCCTTTCTTATATTTTCTCATAAGAATAGCTGAATGTTATCCTAATTAGAAATCTGTTCAGATTCGGAAAAAGGCGTGTGTTGTCTTCACTCCCACCCTGCCCACCGTCACATTTTCACATCTTTCTCCTCTCCTCCTCCCACCCTCTGTCACACACACCCTCACACACACACACACACACACACACACACACACACACACACAATAATGTTCACAGCCAGAGGGAGTCAGAGGTCATGGATAGGCCCCTATCCCTAGCTGGCCACATGACCTTGATATATGGGCTCGTGGCCTCTCTGAACATGTGTTCCTCAGTCTCTAATGGCAGAAGCAGATAAAAGAGCCTCTTGGAGTCTTCTTCTCATGTCCTTTGCACATAAAGAGCTGGTCTCTATTGAGCACCAGCGTACTATATGCTTCCAATATATTAATTAATTTTATCCTTACAACAAGCTAGGAAATAGGTGGCATTAATTTCTACATTTGACAGATAAGGAGTCTAAGGCACAGATAGTTAAGGAACTGGCCCGAGGCCACATCCAGAATTCCAATCAGAGTCACATGGCCCCAGAGTGCTGAGAAGAGAGCATTACTTCCATTTACATCCTAAGCAGCACAGGTCTACAATGAGCTGACCTTGGTTGGGTGACTCCACACCAGGGGCTTCCAAACAGCCATGAGTTTGTGCACAAACACTGATTAATGTGCACAACCTCCATATGTCACCAGAGGGAACTGAGAAGTGAAGAAGTGTCCCATCGCGTTTTAAAGAACAGAAGGGGTCAGTGCAGGAGAGAGGCCCTGCTAATCCTGACCAGCTAAAGAAGTCAGGAGGCTCATCAAGGCATGTTTGGAATGGGCCTTGAAGGTTAGGTCAGGTGTGGAAATGAGAAAGGGCAGGTCAGGTGGAATGCAGAGTGAGACAAAAAGCAGAAGGCAGGAAAGTGAGACATGAGCAGGCTGGAGCATCAGTGGGCCTGTAGCTTGGGACCCTTGAAAGGGAAGGGACGGAAGAAGGCTACAATAGCAGGCTTGAATTCAGCTTTCTTTTGTTTAAGTTTTAGTTTCAAAATAAAGCTGAATGTCAGTGAAATGCTTGCAATGGCTTTAGGGAGATTTATTTAGGTTTTGCACAAGGGTGCTTGGGTGACCATATAGATGGTGGGCAAGGTCACAGGCTGAACTTGCAGTGAGCAATCCCCTTGCCAAACCCACTACCAAGGCCTACAGTAGCAGAATATGCAATGCTTTATCATCTTCTGGATTTGAACAATCTGCATCAATTTTTAAGAACTTGGAATCTTAAGTGACTGCAATGGGCTCAGTGCCTATTCATTCTTCTAAGCCTTTCTTCTGAGCCTATCAATGAGAAAAATAGATATATGGAATACACATCATTTGCATGCCTCCATCTAGTTCTTTCCTTTTTATCTTATGTGTGGGGCCCAGTGGGGCCCCCTGCTCGGAGGGCCTGGGGACTGCATGGGAAATGGTCCCACTTGGTGGGATGAGAGCTTGTTCCACAGCCATTGTGCTTACCTCATTAAGAATGTTTGTTTCTGCACCCACAAGTAATAGTTTGTGTGTTGTTTTTTCAAGTCTTCTGACAGCTTCAAAACTGGGACACATGATTAAGTCCTGGTGGGGGCTCACTTTGACTCTTCTGAATGAAGAGACTGAAATTACATGTAGGAAGAGTCTGTAATCTTTCATTATATTCTCTGTTCACTCACCTTCAGAACTGAGCTTCAAATTGAGGCAGAGCAGGTACCTACGTGCTCCCTTCTGCTGCCTCTGGAGAGTGAAATCCTCTAGCACTGGGCTGGATGTCTTCACATAGCTGTCCCCACTTAGCACTTAGTCCCCTTTATTCCTGCAAGGGCAGCTTCGTTGTCCCCACTTACAGATGCAAATGCTGATGTTCAGGGTGATTGTACAGCTCAAAGACACATAGAAACTGGGAAGAAGAAAAAAAGAGTTCCAAATGCAAGTCCATATCATTTCAGAATTTGAGTTGTTACCACTCCACTTAGCTTGCTTCTCCCAAACAAAAAGAAATCACATGAGTTGAATGATTCTGTTTCAGTTTTGTTGTCCATAAGTGGGATAGTAAAACTGAACTCAGAAGCTGGTTAGGAAAATCAAATTATCTACTGCCTACAAAATCACATGGAGACCAGTCTATGTTCATACATATCAATCGAATTTAAATCTGGACTTCCCAAAAAAGAAAGAAAAAGAATGCCTTAAGTTGTTGCTGGATAGAAAAATAAACTGAGTCTTGAGAAGTTAATTGGCTTATCCAAGACCACACAGCTCATTGCTAGGCTCTGGATTCCAAATATAGTGCACATACTTCAGCCTATGGAAAATGCCAAATGCCACCAGAAGTGCAATTTTGCTCTTCTTCCTTGTCATCTCACAACGCTATCATCACCCTTGTTTCCTTTGTAGGAATGAGTGAGTATTGAATGGAGAGAAAAGCGACCTGAGGATCAAGAGAGCTGGGTTCAGATTTCCCCTCTTCCTCTTTTTCCCTCTGCGAGTCTGGGTAAGCTTCCTGAGCTGTCTGAGTTTCATTTTCCCCTGAAAACTGCTTTCTCCACAAAGGGAAGGAATTCATGAGATTGCTGAAGATAAAAAATCTCAATGCCTCCCTCCTGGCCCCTCTATATTTACCTCCTCCCTTTTGTTATCTCCTTTCTGATTGCTCAGAGAATGAATACAAGCTGATGTCTATGCCTGATACAACTAAGTTTGCAAACATGCAGGCAGAAAGAGCCCCAGAGAAGTGGCTAAGAGATTTCAAATACAGTCAAGAGGTTATTCTGGGGTTGCTCTTATGCAAGCTTCAGCCAGATATTGCAAATTTCCATAGTACGCCAATCCCCAGCCAACAATATTCTTGTAAGCCCTAAACAATACCCTGGGCATTATCTAAGAGTCTATAAATATTTTACTTGATAAGTTTATTTTTTCAGAAACTTAAGGCTTCCAGACTGTTCCTATGCCAGTTAAGTCCTGAAACCCTGAGGTAACAGTCTCTCTAAGAACATCAACCACTTTTATTCCTCCAACTGATAAGGTCAACACTGTTTCCAGCACAAAGAAGCTAAAATGGTCACTGCCCAGATATCCCTGACTGAGAGAATAATGAAATGAAAGGGAGGACGTATAACTCAGAAGTCAGGATTTAGCAAATGATTATGACCGCTGACTCATTACAGAGATATTTTTAGTTTACAGTATATTAGAATAGCCAGAAGGAAATATATGAAATTGTCCTACTGTAATCCAGTATCCATGACCTTTGATAATGACTATCTAATTATATAGCTTTTCTCATGTGACCATGTAATTGTAAAATCGTGTGACTGACACTCCCTTTACCCAGTGTATGGGTAGGTGAGTAATAAAATACATACGTGGAAAAAAAATAATAGGTTGGGAATATGGGGGAAAAATACCCCTATAGAAATTATGGACAGTAGTTATTGTACTACTTAAATAATTTTTCATCATTTATAACAAATGCAAATACTATTAAAAAAATAACAGAATTATAGAAAAAGTAATCAATGGTAACAAATTTTCCACACTAATACAGTGTTTGTGGTAGGGTGCTATATGGGAATTCTGTATTTTATGCATGATTGTTTTGTAAACCCACATCTTTCCTAATTAAAAAAAACAAAACAAAAAACCACATACAATGAGATACCTCTGAATACCCACTAACATAACCATTATTAAAAAAACAGAAAATAGTAAGTCTTAAGCAAGGATATGGAAAAATTAGAACCCTCACACTCCTGGTGAGAATGTAAAATGGGGCAGCCACTTTGGGAGAATTTTGCAATTCCTCAAAGGTATTACAGGACTCAGCAATTCCACCCATAGGTATATACCTACAAGAAATGAAAACCTACATCTACACAAAAACTTTTATATGAATGTTTATAGCAGCTGTATTCAAAATGGGTCAAAGTAGAAACAATGCCACTGTTCATCAACTGATAAACAAAATGCAAATATCCATACAAATAGAATATTATTTGCATAAAAAGGAATGATATATTGACACATAAAAAGGAATGATATATTGACACATGCTCCAACATGAATAAACCTGAAATATTATGTTAAGTGAAAGAAACAAGTTACAAATGACCATATATCTTATGATTTAATTTATATGAACTGTCTAGAATAGCCAAACCCATAGAAACAAAGTAGTTACTGGCTGCTGCAGACTGGGGTAGGGAGTGGGAGGTGGGAGAAAAGGTGGGTAACAGCTAAAGACTAAGTAATAGCTAAACAGTACGGGGCTGCTTTACAAAGGTGATGAAAATGCTCTAAAATTGACTGTGGCGATGGCCTTACATCCCTGTGGATATAATAAAAACACTGAATTGTATATTTTAAATGGGTAAACTGTATGGCATGTGGATTATATTTCAATATAAGTCTCTTAAGAAAAAGAGACAAATAAAAAGGTAAAATCCATACTGAAAGCAATCTGTAGTTCTATCAGTACACTGGAGTTTTGTAAAAACAGGGTGCTTTAGTAAGTCTGGTTTTCAGTGGCAAAAGTGATTTTTTTTCCTAATATTTAATTTTAAAATTATAAAAATGGACTCATGAATTCAGGAAAGAAATGAAAATTTCCCCAAATTACATTTGTTTTGTTGGGAAAATAATCACACTACTTTAAGGAATAAATTTAGGGTTATGAAAAAAATGCAATTCCCTACGGTAGAATTTTGTACAACTTCTCTCAAAATAAAAGTATATCCACCTGGCCCAATTTTATAATTCAGAAAAATTACTTTACTAAAAATGCATATATAATTCTATTTTAAGGATAATGGTTTACCTTAACATTTGACTTTTTTGAGAAATTTACCACTACTCCCCAGTCAAAGTCATCTCCTTCATTCTTGACCTGAAAAGAAAGCAAAGCAAGTTAACAAGAATGTTTATATCACAAAGGCTATTTTAGCCTTCAATGCTTCCATTACAGGCTAAGAAAACTTTTTGAATTTTAATTCCTATTAAAATATTTTTTAAAGATAACTGGTAAATTTAAAGAACAAGATATTAACCTTACAGAAAAAAACCAATGTCAAATTTCACACGTCTCTAGAACAGCAAGAAATGGAATCTCGCAATTAGCAAACAACTAAAAATAATATAGTATAGTTTTCATGGTTCTGAGAATACTTGAAGTGTTTTATATCAACTGAATTCATTCAGAATTTAAAAGTGTCATTTCAAACATTCCACGACTAGAACTATTTCACATACAAATTCCTAAATGGTCTACTCCAATTTAAACCCCTAAGAATAAGAACTAGCAATGATTAAAAGACATTCACATAAGTCCCTCAATCAATGCCATCTGAAAAATGTAAAGAAATATAAATAGCATAATGCTGTAACAGAAAGAAAATTTTTTTACCAAAATAAAAGAATATTTAAAATATATTTAAAAATATCAAAATATCAAAACATTGTATGAAGAAATAATAGCATACTCTTACCAAACGACCAGGTTGCAGAAATGGTAAGCAGTATTTTGGTTTGTGAATGTATTCTTCAATCTCTTTACCCAGTTTGGCAAGCTGTTGTCTATTTTTATAATAGATGACTACACTTTCTTCATTGGGAATTACTATTTTATTATACTGTTCTTCTGAATTCTTTACCTCTGTAAAAGAAACACATGTAAAATCCCCCAATTATTTACCTTCCATAAATTATACCCAAAATATATCTATTTTTTTCTTATAATTGTAGGGAACAAAGTCAATTTGCATAGATATTAGAAGTTTTGAGGAAAATATCCTTGAGAGAGATACTATTTTCATTAAAATGAAATGAAATAAAAAACTTAGTTCCTCAATTGCATATAGCCATATTTGCAATCCTATCAGCCACTAATAAACAGAAAAGTTTGACAATGGTAAATGGCAACTGCATTGGATAGCACAGTCATAAGAATTTATTCCCATCATCACAGAAAGTTCTATTAGACAATATTATTTTAGACCTTCTAAGTAATATTTTAGTTTAACTCTCAGCACAGAATCCACTTTCTAATCGCATCAAGCTTCCAACAACATCTGGCACTAGGTCTCTAAAACTGGAGGCAGGTATTTTAACCATGCTTGCCTCTTTATTCAGTCAATGGTCAACACATAAGTCTCCTTCAGCAACTGTCCTCTTAGTTAATCTGAGTACCTACAAAGTTGTATCCTGCTCAAATCCATTGCTTCCAGTGCTGACTTCTCTTCCTAACTCACTCTATTATGCCCTCCTCCACTGTTAAATGCATGTTAACAAAATTTACCATAGTGACATTTAGTTCACTTACAGTGCTGTGCAACCATCACCACTATTTAACTCCAGAATATTTTTATCATCTCCAAAAGAAACTCACACCCATTAAGCAATCACTTCCCATTTCTTCCTCCCACCTCCCCCCCCACCCCAGTCCTTGGCATCACTAATCTGCTTCTTATAGGCTTTAATAGCTTTTAACTGTTTCTTTTTCTGATAATCTGTGTACTGCCATAATGGGTGTTGTTACAGATAACCTTCTCTGCTGCTGAGATTTGTAAGAGATCTCTCTATATTCTAGATATTAGACCCTAACCATATATATATAATTTATAAATATTTCTTCCATTCTATAGGTAATCTTTCTATATTTTTGATGGTATTGTTCTTTGATGCACAAAATTTTAAATTTTGATAAAGTCTCATTTATTTTTTACGTTCTTACTCATATTTTTTGGTGTATTACCTAAGAAACCAATGCCAAATTCAAGGTCATAAAGATTTACCCCTATGGTTTCTTCTAAGAGTTTTATGGTTTTAGTTCTTACATTTAGGTCTTTAATCATTTTGGTTAATTTTTGTATATGGTGTAAGGTAAGGATTCAGCTTCATTCTTTTGCATTTGGTTGTCCAGCTTAGCAACATTTGCTGAAGAGATTTTTTCTTTATTGAGTGGCCTTGGCACCACTGTCAAAAACCAAGTGATCACAGACACACAGGCCTATTTCTGGATTCTCATTCTATTCCACTGATATATGTCAAACTCCTCTATTTACCACTATGCTCTTTAGTTTCTTTTTCTACAAAATGAATACAACAACAGCACTCTTATTTTACAAGACTATAGCTAGGGATTAATTGACAAAGGATATGAGAAGTACCTAGTAATAGTATGGCACATAAAAACCACTCAGTAAGGATATTACAATTGTATTAGCTTTATTACCATTCCCAATGCTTTCTCAAATTGTTTCCTTTAACTTCTATTCTTTTGCATGCCCCTAAGCATATGGCATCCTTTCTGGTTACTTTCAAATGAACTGGTAAGTTTGTAGGAATTGTATTCCACTGATTAAAAACAGAGACTGTTATCCATAATAGCACATATGGCAGTAAACAAATATCAGAAAAACAAACTAAAAAACTGAAACAGATTATCTATATAGATTAGAGTCAATAAGAAGTTACATGAGAAGGAAAACTGACAATGGAATGATAATGCTACTGCAAAAGTAACAGGAATCAAAGTTTGAGAATCAGTGGAACAGTAGTAACTTATCAGCTTTTTGTCTCTTTGGATTTCCCTATTCTAGATATTTCATATAAATGTGGTCTTTTGTGACTGGCTTTGACTTAACAAAGGTTTCAAGATTATTCACATTTTGTTTGCATGTATCAGTACTTCATCTCTTTTTATGATGAATATATTTCACTGTATGGATATCACACAATTTGTTTATCCATCCATTAGTTGATATACACTTGGGTTATCTCCATCTGTGGCTATTATGAACATAAACGATCATGTGTAAGTTTTTGTTATCTGTTTTCACTTCTTCTGGATATATATATATATATCTAGGAGCAGAATTGCTGGTTCATATGGTAATTTCATGTTTAATTTACTGGGAAACTACCAAATGTTCTCCACAGCAAATAACCATTTTATATTCCCAACGGCAATGTAAGATGATACCAATTTCTCCACACCATCTTCAACACTATCTGACTTTTTTATTATAGCCATCCTAGTGGGTAATCTCACTGGGTTTTGATTTGCCACAGACTAATTGTGTTGAGCATCTTTTCATGTACTTACTGGCCATTTTGTATATCTTTTAAGAGAAATATCTATTTAAGTCATTTGCCATTTTTCAGTGGGCTACCTATGAAATGATAATCCTGCTGCCCCACCAAAATAACACTCTGTGTGCAGAAATCAATGGAATAGCTACGCACCCACAGGAGTTGGGAAAATAATGAAATCTGCTTGGATGTTGCTTCCTACTGATCCCCCATTTCCCATGCCAAGTCATTTTCATGCCCACCACTTAACGAAATAATCAACAGTTTGAAAAACACTTTAAGAAGCTGCATCTATTCTACAGCTAGGACTCCATACCTAAAAAGTTAGTAAGTTTAGGAGCAGTCTGTTTTAGCACCAATTTAAAGAAACTCAATTTCTATTTAAACTTTTCTCAATATGAAAACAAAAAAAGGCTTTCGTTTATGTTTTCAAAAGTAACAAGGTATATATACAACAAATTAGAAAGCAAAAATGGAAATTAATGTTACCCACTATACTGTCAAAAGTTAATGAGCACCCTGGTTCAGGTAAAGCCATTAAAGGAATTTCAAAAAATGGGAAAATATTGGGGGGTTTTCTATCCTCTATCCTCTACTCTATCTGGGATATTTTCCATGGAATTACAGAATAATAATAGAAAGTGAAGTTCAAAAAGTAATTTACAGGTTGTTAGAATACATTACTTTTAAACAGAAGAAATGAAAAGGTAGGTGCACCAATATGCCTCTGGCTTGTAACCTTATACTTCTTTAAGTATCTGAAGCAGTATCTGAAATTTCTGGTTGAAAGAAGGAAAAATGAATGAAACTCCTTCCTTGGTCTCAGCCTGATTTTAGTATCCTTAATTCAAACCCCATGTGTATTACTTAGGGTTCTCTAGAGAAACAGAATCAACAGGGAACACTTGCAAATATAAAATTTATAAGTGTCTCATGTGACCGCAGGAACGCAGAGTCCAAAATCCGCAGAGTAGGCTGTGAAGCCGACGGTTCCAATGGAGGGTCTGGAACAACTCCACAGGAGAGGCTCACCAGCCGAGACAGAAGAACTGTTTCTTCTGAATCTCCTTATAAGGCTCTCAGTGATTAGATTAACATCACTCATTGCAGAAGACACGCCCCTTTGGCTGATTACAAATGGAATCAGCTGTGGATGCAGCTGACATGATCATGATTCAACTGTGAAATGTCCTCATCACAACAGACAAGCCAGCACTTGCCCAACCACCACTTGGCCAAGTTGACACATGAACCTGACCATGACACCATGTCAAACTGAACCTAAATTGTATTAGTCTTGTTTTTTATTCTATTATATAGAGGGGAGATGTGTAGCTCCTTTAAAATAAGGTTCTTGGAAACTAGAACCACGCTTCCCTATCTTTTTGCTAAGGCCATCATATCACCAAGCATAAATGGCACTCAATATTTTTAGAAGAAAAATAATAAAATGTAGTGTGGCTTGAAATTATAGCCGGCTATTAATTTTAAAAGGTGTATTTCAAAAACTCAACTCTACTTGTGAAAATTTAAATAAAGACAAGTATTAAACTAGCCAGATTAAGTTGTTTTTTTTTTTTCCTTTTTATGCCTTTGTTAACCTTGTTTTTCTCAGTTAGAGAACTTTTGACATCTAGATTTTTACATCTATTCTGGTGGCCTTGTTAAAAAGGAAAGACCCACGCTATAATAAAATACAGCACTGCTCAGGAGCAAAAGTCCAAGATTCTAATCTCAATTCTACCATCAATAAATGTATAACCTTATTTTTTTAATCTATAAAGTGACAGCTATAATCATCAAAGCCCCTTCTAGTTCTATGGTTTGTAATGAAGAAGCTATCAAATTTAAGACCTGAGGTAATAAGAAGAAGAAGAAAAAGTGATGAGCTATCATCCAAGTAAGTGTTAAAAAAAGAGAACTTAATTCACTTGGATCTTCTAACTCTTTGTCATCTCTTTAAGTCACATTATTAAACTTCACTTAATTTTGGCTATATAAAACAAGTGAAAAGTCCTATCAACTATTAAGGTGAGACAAAGGTATCTCAAATTTGCCTTTATTATAAAATAAATTATGATACATTTATAAAATGCAAATGTTATTCAGTCCTTAAAAATCATACTTTCCAAGGATACTTTAAACATTAAAAAGTCAGAATCAATGAGCTAATGAATGTAAAGAAAGCAAGGAATAGGGCAAATCTTTACCAAATGATACCAATTTTAAGTACAATCATAACTATTACAGTAATTGTGCAAAAAAATAAAGAGCCACTAAGTGTTAACACTGTTTCTGTTTAAGATAACAAATGATTTTAACTTTTTTCTTTGTCTTTTGCTGCTTATCTATTCTTTTTTTACAATAACTAAGCATTGTTTTTATAGTAAAATTTATCCAAACCAGTATTTAAATCTTTACCTTTATTTTAGCTTTTATTCAGGTCTATACAATGATAGCCACAATATTTTCTAAGATAAGGATCTGTCACAATTTTACTGGACTAAAAGCATTATCTAAATATTAGAAACTAGAAAACTTGAACTTATATCCAAACTTAAATATTATGATTCACTAATCATTCAGAAGCTTATGCTATAATGCTCTTTCATAATGAGAATATGGTGAAAGGGCAAGACTAATACACAAGTTTCCTATAGTCAACTTTTATTACCCAGGTTTTTATTATATCTAATTATTCAGGAACATAAGTAACATGATAGATCTATAACCATAAATTATACTAAATTTGAATCAACTTTAGCAATGTGTCCTGTCAGGGTTTTCTTACATCACTTTGAAACGTTCTAGTCAGTTTCAGTGACAAGACTATAGCTCTTACACTTTAAGTAAGGACCAAGATTTTGGCTGACTAGGAAAAAAAAGGCCAAACCAGCCAAAAGGTGGTCTTTTTTGCTGCTTAGTCCCCTAACTAAACTATGTTTTGCTATAATAACTTTTTACTTACTCTCTACTACTCCTGGAATTGCTCTTTAATGCTGAAACTGGTAGAAGGATTTTTCCAACATGTACTCAGGATTAATTTCTTCTACATGTAGTAAGTTCAAAACCATGTTGTAGTAATGGAAAGCACTGTTTAAAGGATCAGCTGACCCCTAGGAGAAAAAAAAACACATCAGTGTTGTAGGTTTTTAAAATAACATTACAAAATATTTTTAACCTGTTATAAACTCCTTGATAATTTACTCTATGTTAAACCCTATGGAGGTGTTTAATCTCCTTTAGATGATTAATATAAACCAATAAAAAAACTGATCTCTGGAAAAGTGAAGGAAAAAAAATTAAATAATACAGTAGTAAAGTACTATTTGCCAAATATCTTTAGCTTCTGTCTCCAAGCATAGGATAGGATAGCACTTTCTGGCCCCACAAAGTGGGAGCCAATAAGTTATGGGTGAGAGTGATGTGTCACTTCCTGGCCAAGTATTTAACTGCTGAAAAGGTTACTTTTCCCTTCTGGTACAGTGACTGACAATGTTTAAGATCTGAGTGCTCTAATAAGACTGCATCCTTAACAATGATTAGCAGAGCCTTCCCTATCAATCTGTATGAACATGTAGTATGTAAGAGAAATAAATTTGAAAGTTACTAGGATTTAGTTTTGTCACCACAGTATAATCTACCCTGTACTGATAGGTATACTAAATTTATTTCAGAATGATATTCTGATAAAAATTGCTGTCTTAAAATTCTTAGTTCCTCAGGATGCCATAAAACTGCTAAAAGTTTTCCCCAAACTTGCAGATCATTTTTCATCTACATTTCAATATTCCTTCTTCCAACTGTGGTTTTATCAAAGAAAGACCAGGCTATTGGCTAGCAGGACTAAAATGTTTCTACAGTTATGTGATGTAAACTCTTGATAAGGCTTATATTCAAATATTTCCTTGACACTGAGACTTCAGCTATGTTTCTCAGAAGTATTTTTTTAATGTAAATCCTTAAGTATAAAAAATGGAATCATATTGTGTAGGAGAATGAACAGAGTCTTGGGAGAAACAAGCTGAATTATTTAGAAGCAAAGTGTCACAATGTATGCTGTGTTTCTAAGTGGTATAGCAAAATAAATAAAATATATCATAAAATACAATACACAGGAGAGTATGCAGAGAAATTGGAACTCAAATACCTTGTTGGTGGGAATGTAAAATGGTGCAGCCATTGTGGAAAGTGTTATGGTTTTCTTCAAAAAATTAAATATAGAACCACCATTTGATTCAGCAATCTCACTTCTAGGTATGTAATTCAGAGAATATGAAAACAGGGCTGCCAATGGAAATCTGTACCAATATTTTATAGCAGCATATATATAATAGACAAAAGCTGGGAAAAAAACCCAAATACCTGTTAACAAAGGAATGGATAAACAAAACGTGGCACATACACACAATGGAATGTTATTCAAATAAGAAAACATAGTTATATAAGACATGATGCAACAGGGAAGAACCTTGAAAATTTGCCCGGTGAAACAAGCAAGATACAGAACAAAAATTATATGATTTTACTTGTAAGAGATAACTACAAACAACAAAATCACAGAGAGAGAAAGCAGATTAATGATTACAAGGAAAGTGGGGAGTGGGGAAGAGTGCTTCTCTGTAAAAAAGAAAATTTAAAAAATATAAATACACAGTATATAGGTATGTACAGACAGAAAAGCAAAATATTAATAAAGACTCTAGCTGTGAGTTTATTGTACTACTTCATCAATTTTTATATTTGAAAACTTTCATAATAATAAACTGGGGTGGGGGAGACAAATATTCTTAAGAGTAATTGGGTGTTCTTAAGTTGAGGTCCATAGGGTAACCTTATTGCATCCAAAATTTTACATGTGTATGTATAGGATTTTTTGAGTAGTAGCAGAGCTTTCATAAGAGTCTCAGAAGAGGGTAATCCTTAACTTCCTAAGAATTAAGAGCCACCCACCTTTGAGATAGTAATAAATCCCCAATGCCTAGAATTTATTTTTATCCATTTTCCTTTAAAACAGGGCAAAAAGGATGAAGTTAGCATGAAAATCATATTCTTAGAGAAGAGGAAATAAGACATCTTCAGCTACTTTCGAACTCTGCAAACAGACTCAATCTTTAATTTGCTGTTCTTTTTCTCTTCTAATATTATCTCCTCTGAGAAATTTAGGGCCTCAATATTGCAATTTTTAACCCAATCTCTCTTCTGTACAAAGCACCTATCTGAATTCTTGGTCAACTGAAACCCAACACAGCATTCTGACATATCCAAGCGAGCCCAGGATTGTCCCAATTTGAACTGGTATAGCTATTAATAGTGTGTACTTTCATTCTTAAAGTGTCCTAGTTTAGACAATAAATGAAATTTATCTTACTCTTTCCCATTCCTGACCAACTTTTCCTGTCATACAGATCACAGGTCAATATGACCACTCTTAAGTTTCAACTTAGGAGTTCTTTTATTTCTTTCTTTGCTTTATCTCCTTTTAACTTATGAACTGCTGCAGATTCTTTCCTCAGTATATCCTTGATTATTAGTCCTCTGTTTCCCTTACCACTACCACCACCCTGTTTCAAAGTTTCATAAAATCTTATCTAGATTACTACAAGGACCATCCAAACTGTTCAGCTTTCAATTTCCCTCCCAATTTATTTGTCATGATGATGTCAGACTAAATTTATATTCCTAAATATAATTTCACTGTGATACACTATGCCATGTGGTAACAACAGCCTTATGGACACTAAATCAGTTTAGTAGGTCGTATCTCCCCATGAGACAGAGTATAATGGAAAATAATATAATGCATCATAGGTGAAACTGTGTTAATTTCAGAAATGATTTCATGTACACACATACACAAAGAAGTACTATGCACTAGACAGGATATAAAATTTATAGCATGCAAAGAATTGGGTTCAAAAAAAATTCAAAAAACACAGGCTCAGATGTGAATATCTAATTTAGCAATCAACAAAACACAATAAATAAATTTTCCCTCATACCTATATATACGCACAAACACATTCTTTGTTACGCAAAACTAGGGTCCCAAATACAACATGTAATTCTTGATTCTAAAGCCCCTTTTCTTTCCTAAAATATCTTTCTTGTTCTTCAGCCCTGGAAATCTAAATGCAATCCTCCCTCCTCACTTCATCCTTTGGGGCTTCATTTCTTCATAAAGCACTAAGCCATCAGTTTAAGTCTACAAACATAGTAAACTTCCCTGAATTATATTCTTCAGAATAACTTATTTTAGCACAATCACCTGAAATGTCCCTGAATTGGTATTGTTCAGAATAACTTATTCTAGTACTGAGTCATATAGTTTTTCTGTTCTATGTATATTTGTAAATAATTTCCAAATTCAAAAATGGTCACCACCTACTAAAGATTTAGCATGTGCCAAACAATGAACAGAGTGCATGAAATAATAAATCCTTAATTCACAACATTCGTAACAAGGATGTCTCCATTTTTATCATCTCCATTTAGTAAGAAACAGAGACTAGAAAAATGAAGAGGATTGCTCAGGTTAAACATGTCAGTGGTCAAATCCTACTACTAAAAATAGAGAAACTCATTATGTTGGTAAAATACTTTTCAAATTTTATGTATTTAAATTGTATTGAAATTTAAATTGATTACAAAAGTCTTTTCTCCAGCCCACCTTATGAAATTTACAAGGAAGGAGAAAGGCAACCAATTTTTTTATTTTTAAAATTATTTATTAATTAAAAAATAAGAACAAAAACATTAACATAATTCTGTTCTACATATATAATCAGTAATTTCAATATCATCACATAGTTGCACAGTCATCATTTCTTAGAACATTTGAATCAGTTCAGAAAAAGAAATAAAAAGACAACAGAAAAAGAAATAAAATGATAACAGAGAAAAAAAAAGATTATACATACCATACCCCTTACCCCTCACTTTCATTTATCACTAGCATTTCAAACTAAATTATTTCAACATTTGTTCCCCCTATTATTTATTTTTATTCCATATGTTCTCTATCTGTTAAGGTAGATAAAAGGAGCATCAGACACAAGGTTTTCACAATCAAACAGTCACATTGTGAAAGCTATATCTTTATTCAATCATCATCAAGAAACATGGCTACTGGAACACAGCTCTACATTCAGGCAGTTCCCTCCAGCTCTCCATTACATCTTGGTTAACAAGATGATATTTACTTAATGCATAAGAATAACCTCCAGGATAACCTCTCGATTCTGTTTGGAATCTCTCAGCCATTGACACTTTGTCTCATTTCACTCTTCCCCCTTTTGGTAGAAGGTTTTCTCAATCCCTTGATGCTGGGTCTCAGCTCATTCTAGAGTTTTTCTCAATCCCTTGATGCTGAATCTCAGCTCATTCTGGGATTTCTGCCCCACGTTGCCAGGAAGCTCCACACCCCTGGGAGTCATGTCCCATGTAGAAAGGGGAAGGGTGGTGAGTTTGCTTGCTGTGTTGGCTGGAGAGAGAGGCCACATCTGAGCAACAAAAGAGGTTCCTGGGGTGACTCTTAGGCCTAATTTTAAGTAGGCTTGACCTACCCCTGGGGTTAAGTTTCATATGAACAACCCCAAGACTGGGGCTCAGCCTATAGCTTTGGTTGCCCACACTGCTTGTGAGAATATCAAGAATTCAACTTGGGGAAGTTGAGTTTTCCCCATTCTCACCATTCCCAAAGGGGACTTTGCAAATACTTTTCACTCACTGGAGGAAACCAATTTTAAGTAAAGACTGTTTACTAACTTAACTTCTAGACAAACATTCAAGGATTCTTTTCATAGCCAAATTGCTTGTTGAAAGTTAAGATTGAGAGAACCAAACAAATCAATTTCCTATGGTAATTTTTATATTATTATCTTTTCAATGCTGTTCTACTTCTAATGATCACTTGCATTTTAGAATCTATAGTTCATTCAGACAAGTAATTGAAAAAATGCTAGTCTAAGTATTTTTGCATTATGAACCATAAAAGTAAAAAAAAAATGAAGAAACTGACAAATGTTGGTCTATTTCTTTCCAAAAATGGTCCATAAGTAGTTTTTTTCAGTATCTCACAGAGTTAACCTTAAAAACATAGATGTATTCTTCCTAAAATTTCAAAGAATTTAAATAACCAGCAAGGACAAAATTAGTTATCCTACAAATCAGTGTAATTACTCTTAGCCATCAACAATGTGGTTCACTGTTGAAAAGAGCATACCACTAACCAAAAGCAGAAAACCTGTAGTCTCCTAGAACCAGTATTTTATGTATGCTAAGAAACCAGTTAGTTTATTTCACTGGAGCAATGTCCCCCAGAAAAACACGTTCTTAATCCTTTCCTGTAGGTAGGAGCTCATTATAAATAGGACCTTCTGATGAGTTTAGGTGTGAATCAGGATGGGCCCTAATTCCTTTAGAGGCCACAGGGAAATAAGCCGCATGGAGCAGCCAGAAGCGGAAGTCAATAGGGTTTGGGCAAGAAAGGAGATGACATTGTCATGTCAACTCTCACGTAACAGAAAAGCCAGGAACCACAAAGACTGCCAGCCAGTCAGAAGATACCAACCACAGGAAGAAGCAAAGCAAGTCCTCTACCCTCTGAAACTGTGACCTAATAAATTCCTGTTAACTCAAGGCACTATATTTCTTTCTTTCTTTTTTGTATTTGTTTTAGTAGCTAGGAAACTAATATACTCATCAATTCAGAAATTATAGAAATGGTTTTATTTGTATATTTATTTATATATTATTAATTTATAAATAATATATAATTATTATTTTATAAATATATTATTAATATATATTTATAGAAATTAATATTAATTAATTGAGTACATTTACTCAAAGTACTGTATTTTTATTTCTAAGTACTTTCTGTTGAAAATATGGGCACTATACTAGAATAATATTTATTCCGATTATACTGCAGAAATGCAAAATATCTCTCAACTGCCGAAGGAAAAAAAGATGTATTTACCACTCTTTTTAGAAGGCCTTTAACATACTTTCCTGCTGACTAAACTTCTGATTTGGGCAAAAGTTATACTGAATCTAGTTTTTGGCTCTTATACTATATTAAGTATATAAAAAAACAAAACTGCTATCTTGTGTCCAGTTCCATTTGAGCTAACAGTTGACACAGCTATTCAATAATTTAAATGTTATGAATTAAAAGGTATTAAATAAACAATAAGAATCTAATTGCAGTATCAGAACTGGAAAATCTGAATAGGTTTCATATTCCCTTTAATACACCAGCATACTAAAAAAAAAAGGAAAAATTATTAAAATATCTAAAATTCAAGATTTTAATATGAATTAAACACATGCCCAAATATATAAATATATATGTGTGTGTTGAGGTGATGAAAATTCTACCAATATCCTTTAGCCAACAAGCAATGAACAGCATGTATTTTGCCATGTTTCTGGCTATGACTGACTGCTTAACCCAACAAATGGAAAAATGATCAAATATGACAGAGATCTGAATTTTTTATTAATGCACAAAGTATATGAATTCATTTCTACATAAAAGGTAAAAATGAGTAAGCAATGTATTTTAATTTTTATTTCAGAATATAACTTTAAATATTCAGGCTTTCTATTCATTTAAGTCTTATTACTTGCTGACTTCTAGGTTAGTGGGATAAGATGCCCCAGGGTGCCGTCCACCCACACAATCTTTGACCAACTGGCAAAGTCATCTTCATCAAAACTCCAAAAAACAGTGAAGGTTGCAGTAACTGGGCAAGGGCCAAATTAAGAAAAAGCAGAATGAAAAGAAAACAGCTTGTGATGCCCTTGCCAGGTCTTCTCTAAACCCCTCCTCAGTGCAATGTGGAGTCAGTCCATTCATTTGGGAAAGAACAGTCTCTTCAACAAACAGAACTGGGAAAACAGGATGGCCATATGCAAAAGAATGAAGTGGACCTCTACCTCATATCAAATTACCTCAAAATGTATCAAGGAACTAAATATTAGAACCAGAATTATAAAACTCATAGAAGAAAATAATGGAAGCATCTTTAGGACCTTATACTAGGAAATGGTTTCTTAGATTTTACATCCAAAGCATGAGTAACAAAATATAAAAAAATAGATAAATGGGACTAACCAAAATTTAAAATTTATGTGCATCAAAACAATTTCATTAAAGTAAAAAGAATCTACATAACAGGAGAAAATATTTGGAAACCACATATCTCATAAAGGTTTAATATCCAGAACATGTAAAAGAAATCCTACCACTCAATAAAAAAAAGACAGACAGCCAAATTTAAAAATGGGCAAAAGACTTGAATAGACATTTCTCCAAAGATATGCAAAAGGGCAAAAAGCACATGAAAAGGTACTTGACATCATTAGCCAGGAAGGAAATGCAAATGAAAACCACAAGATAACATTTCACACCTATGAAAACAACTATTGGAGAGGATGTGGAGAATAGGTACTCAATTCATTACTGGTGGAATATAAAATGGTACACCTGCTGTGGAAGACAGTTGGGTAGCTCCTCAGAAAGTTAAGAACAGAATTACCACATGACGTTTCTATCCCACTTCTAGGTACATATTCCAAAGAATTGAAAGCAGGGACTAAAACAGATTTTTGCACATAGATGTTTATACTGACATTACTCACAAATGTCAAAGACAGAAGCAACTCAAGCGTTCATCAGCATATGAATGGATAAACAAAATGTGGTATATACACAGAATGGTATATTACTCAGTTGTAAAAAGGAATGAGGTTCTGATACATAGGCCAACACTGATGAACTCTGAAGACATATTGAATGAAATAAAAAAGGCATAAAGGAACACATATTGTATTTTTTTATAAGAACTAATTAGAATAAACAAATTCACACAGACAGAAACTAGAATAAGGGTCACAAGGAGATGGGTGGAGGTAGAGAATGGGAAATTAGTGCTTAAAATGTGGAATTTCTATTTGGGTTGATAGGAAAGTTTTAGTGACAGAAGGTGGTGATGGTAGCACAACATTGTGAACATATGAACATAATTGTGAACATATTTAACAGTACTGGATCATATATTTGAAACTTTATTGTGCTCTGAGGTACTAAAGAGCAGTACTACAAGGTAGTAAGGAGCATAGACTCTGAACCAGACAATTCAGAAGCAAGATTTTAACAATAATATGACTTTGGGCAAATTATTTAACCTCTGCATGCCTTTCTTACTTATAATATGGTAGGAACATTCTCTAAGTATCAGTTGTTGTTATTCTTACCAAATGGATTCCCTATAAAGTCTTTAATGATAGTAAAACTACAAGAAAAATTCAGTTACAAAAGACTGCACATTGCATGATCCCATTTATATGAAATGTCCAAAACAGGCAAATCTAAAGAGACACAAAACAGACTAGTGATTGCCTAGGGCTTAGGGCTGGAAGTGAGTTTGGGAAGAAATGAGGAGTGACTGTTAATGGATACAGGGTTTCATTTCAAGTGATGAATATGTTCTAAAATTAATGGTGGTGATGGTTTCAAAACTCTGTGAATATACCAGAAGCCATGGAAATGGATGAATTGTATAGTATGTGAAAATACCTCAATAAAGCTATGAAAAATAGATACTATAGAACTTTACACTGACAGGGTAACAAATCTAAAGACAGTAAGTAAACTGAAAGAAAAAAATGTACTAAATGAACCAGAGGTTGTTGTCAAAACATTACCTTCTACAGTCTGGTAATCTGATTCCCTTCTTTGCATACACAGAGTATAAGGAAAGAAAAGTAATGTTTATTTTATCTGACACAATTTAAATAAAAGAAGAAATACACAAATTTTCAGTTAAGTAATTTTATTCCATGAAGAACTAAGGTCATAGAGATGCTTAAAAAAGGTTTCCATGTGTTAATCTTTGAAAAGGAAAATAAGACACCATATGATCACTATGAAAACATAGATGCAAGCTTTGTCTTTACACACACCTTTACCTATTTTTACTTTGGCATACCAGGCTTCCCACAGCCATACCTCAAATTCACCACAGAGTTCCCAAGTCTTAAAGAGAAATTCAGGACAGTCTATTTCAGAGATACAGACCTCAGCATGTCTTAACATGTTATGAAGTTTTATATTAAAAAGCTAATGAGCTGGAAATTATTACTGATTTTAGTTAAGTATTAAGTTTCTATTTTATTAACCATTTTTCCCTAAGGATTTGTTTAGTAACTTCTTAAAACACAGAGAAGGAAAGCACCTAGGTGAAACTTCCTTGAGAAGTTCTTCAAAATAAAACAAATAAAATAAAACAAAAATCAAAATTCTAGTCCATCCAAAATACTTATAAATAAGTACTAACCAACTAACATGAATAGGCTAATGTTAAATAAAGTTAAAATTTTAATTATGATTGGGATATATATAACCCATAAATAGGTGGAATTAGAATGATAGATTGCAGAGTTAGTTTACTATCGCACCATGCAGTGGAAGGGGTGTGGATTGCCAGAAAGGATAGAAATGTTTAGTTTGCCCTCCAAATTTAAGACAACTCCACATCTGCCCCCTCTGTTATATGAGTTGTTGTTCATCTATCAGAAAAAAGAAGAAGGGCACATGGTATCAGTATAGTGGACAATAACTCTCTTCTACCTCCACAAGTCCGGAGAGTTTAATAAATTAACTCTCATCTACTTAGAAAGGTATGTGAACTGACACAACTAATTTTGAAGTGGCTCCTGAAACATGTTTCTAGAATTTTTGGTGAGGGGACAGAATCTTAATTCAGTTACAGTAGCTGTTTGCCAATTGTTGGACTTATCTTTTCATCCACCATAAGAATTACAATTCCTCTATCATCCATTCCCCTTCTTCCATCACAACCAGACATCTGGATGTATTCACCAGAGGAAATCTGAATGAACATAAGATTTTAAACTTAGGAGAAAACCAGGCAAAAAAATATTCTTAAACATTTTCTTATAAAATGTACAAATACAAGTTATATATTCTAAGAAAGGAAACATGATTAAAACAACATTAACTTTTAGAAGAGTTTAACTGAAAGTACAAAGTGCTGAACACTTAACAATCATGTTACAAAATTGAATTTTAGCTCCCAAATGACTTAATTTTAACACTAGACCAATTACTACTAATTT
The DNA here is from genome assembly GCF_023851605.1 of Tamandua tetradactyla. Taxonomy (NCBI): domain Eukaryota; kingdom Metazoa; phylum Chordata; class Mammalia; order Pilosa; family Myrmecophagidae; genus Tamandua; species Tamandua tetradactyla. Next base: position 798,952 of record NC_135336.1, read on the forward strand.
ACACTTTTAAATATACCAAACCACAGGGATACAAAGGATAGTTGGCAGTCATAAAAAAATACTTTTGAGTGAGATATTCTGGAAAACAGGAATCTCTAAGAAAGCAAACAATAACCCAAACTCAACTAAATACAAGTTTTGGCTTGATCATATCAAATTTTCTTAATCTGCAAAAAGAGATTAATTTTTTTTTCTTTTTTAAAAAGCACAGTTCTCTCCCATATTCTCAACATATAAGCTTGGAGTTTAGTAGCTTTTTCTCAATAGCAGCAACCTACTGGAGCAGGATTAGTAATCTTTCCATGTATAGGATTTCAGGGTAGCAGTGAATTCACATGAACACTAGGTAAAGTTTAAGTACATGTGCATTTTTCTCCTATGCCAAGGTTCAGAGCTTTCAGATTCTCAAAAGAAATCTCTGATTTAGGAAGAGCAAAGAGCCACTATGCTACCAGAAAGCATAGCGACAGCATCAGAAACAGAGCTGACAACCTGGAATGAAGAAAGGACCTGAAAAAACAACCAAAAATTTAAAAATGCCTGTAAAGATCAGAGAAGAACATTTCAAAAAGGCAGTTCAGAAAAATTTCAACAGGGACTACCCAAGGACATCATTAGATTATGGCACATTGCAATGCTTTAATTTTATTATTATGATTATGAAACATCAACAAAAGATTGCTTTCTTAAATGTAATTATCCATTGTAGCATGCCTTACCCTTATCCTGAAGTTTATGTAACTCTCAGAAATGGGCAAGGAGATACCAGAGAGCAAGTAAAGTAAAAAAGATTCACTACTTATTTTCTTGCAGCATCAAGTGTATTCAGGAAATTAAAGAACTTTAAACTGACATATTATAGAGAACTAAAAATTTTACATTAGATTAAAATATAAGACATATATGAAATACTTCCAACGGTTTACAATTAAAATCATATTCTATGTGGATTAGCCCTCCTCAAACTTAAAAAGGTTACAGGTTACAGAAAATTCCTGAAGACTATGTAAAAATTTCTAAAGAGAAAAGGCATTGCCTTACCATACCTATGCTTCTCTTTTGTTATGTAGTCCAACACATTTTAAAATAAAACAAATGAAGAAAAATACCTTGCCTTTAAATTCCACCATGGGTTGTTATCTGTGTTTTGATGATTATTAATTATTGCCAGAACATTTTCCTAAGTAGAAAAGTATCACCACTTTCAAAGACAAAAAAAGGAATAATTGCATATTTATAATTTTTCTGCAATGCCAGAAAATGCAGACTTTGGTTCACACCTGGAGACTCAAACTAGAATATTTTCTTCCTCCACCTGTTTTTCACTCCTCTGAATGCACTACTGTCTGTCTTGCTAGTAGTTACCCATCTATTGTTGCTCAGTTTAGGGACTGCCTTCTCAATGGAGACTTTCTGACACCCTTATGTACAAGTGACATCCTATTAAACAATATCTACTCTAACATTTCACTGTGCTCTTCTACCTACAATCAGAAGTAAGTACAATTATTAACTTTCACCCACTACTTTAAAGTTTAAAGTAAATAGACTCTAAAGTAGCAATCTTCTTCTTAATTTTAGTTTCCCTAGTCCCTACCATATTTCTAGGCTTATAGTTAAAGTTTGCTGTTTGCTGAAAAGACTATTCGTCTTTGGATTAAGGATTTACTCTTTATCCCAGTACTCTATTTCATCCATGCTTCCAACTTTCTCTCTTTCCTTCTGTCTTGGGAAAGAGGTATGTGCAAACTTACTGAGAACCCCTATTTTAAATATTAAAACTAAATCAGGGTGGAGGGTCAAGGGTAGCTCAATGGTAGAATTCTTACCCACCATGTGGGTGACCTGAGTTTGATTTCCAGACAAAGCACTTGCCAAAAGAAAAAAAAAAACAACAAACTATATCGGAGAGCTAGAATTGCAGCTATCATACTAGGAATGCTTTAAATCCTTTAAACTTGAAAGGAAAGATAATTCTAGATAGATTTAATACATTTTAAAGCACTCGTGAATCATTTATTCACTATCTCCATCTCACCTCGATGAGTTTTTTTTTTCTCAAAGACAGGATTTTAGAGAATCTGAAGTCTAATCTTGACCACCTTGTTCAGGTACAAATTCTTGAGTATCTGGGACTGAACAACTCAAAGATTAGCAAAATAGAAGGTAATTCCTGAGTAGATACTCTCCCAGAATAAACAACAATATGGAGGCCTTTTCCCTATAAAAGTAGTTTAAAAGTTAGAGCGGAAAGAAGACTATTTCTCAAAGGAAAACAGAGAATCTACTCATCTTTAAACTATGAAATGGTGAAACTATGAAATAGTGACCTATAAAGACCCAAGTGCTATCATTTGCTTAAAGAAAGCGAAAATGCATACAAATAAATTAAGTGAGTTACTCTCAAGACCATTTTAGAGCCACCTATTTAACTTTCCCTATCCATCCACCTCTAAACTTCCACTACTCACTGGACCAACATAACCTGGTTTCAAACTTAAGTAACCTTCCCCACACCACCCTGTATACCATACATGTCGCTACTCCTGGTTCTAATGAAGGTTACCATGGCCCAGAAATCATGTTACTATAGTCATCATCTTTTCCCTAGATTATTACAAACCTTAAATGATTCCGATTTTTATAACCATTTAAAATTTGGTTACAAAGTGTTAAAATGTTTTCATGACATAAGCCAAAGTTACCTAAGGTATAACAATTAAAGATGAAAATCATTTCAATATACATATTAACTTACCCATCGGAAATCTTTTCTATCAAATTTGCGGGCATTTGTAAATAAAACAGTCCTAGCTGGCATGTTAATTCCCACAGCAAAAGTCTCTGTGGCGAATAAGGCCTAAATAAATGAATAATTATGTAAACATACTTTAAACTAGTTTTGTAAGTTTCAAGTGTAAAAATAAATATACCATATTCTTTTTCTTTTTCAATTAGCCATTCACTACCCCTTACAAAAATAAAACAGACAACATGGTATTCCTAAAAGGTGCTATCTATTATATATAAGTTTATGAAATAATATCTAAAGTCCCTTACAATACAAAAACTTACTAATTTGGGGAAAATAGTCCTTAAATTTCCAGGGGTTTTAACTGGAGAGAAGACTACTTGCCTAATGAACAAAACTTCAAACTGTGGAAATTTCCTGGCTTCTTGACTGATGATACAGTCATTTGGGGGACAACTTCGACTTTAGGATCTCTGAGGAGCGATCAGAATCACTGGCTCTTTAAGTTCACTTCTAACACTTTCTTAACAAAAAAGTGGTAAAAGCACACAAAGATTTATGTACAAGTAACTTAAGTATTATTAAATCCTAAACTTTTATCAACAGGGATGATAAAAATAAACCATATCTGAATTCATTTGTATGATAGTGGATATTTTGGGGTGTGGAGGGAAAGGATGGTCTTTCATTTATAATTTATGGACAAGTGTTCTATTTGAATATACAGAAAAATAGTATCACATATTTAAAAAGAAAGATTCCTTAAAAGTGGAACTCAGCAAATATACAATATCCAGAAAAGATCAACAGAGTCTTACTATGACTCAGATACAAATAATGACTAATTCTTTATCTAAAATACTTCAAAGTAGATTTTTTCAGGGTGACTAAATTTCTTTTAAATATTCTACTTAGTCCTGAAGTTCTAATAATAAATCTCTATGCTGGTTTGAAAGGATGTATGTTCCCTAGAAAAGCCATGTTTTAATCTAAATTCCATTTTGTAAAAGGAGAATAATTCCTATTCAATACTGAATGCCTGAATCTGTAATTAAATCATCTCCCTGGAGATGTGATTTAATCAAGAGTGGTTGTTAAGCTGGATTAGGTGATGACGTGTCTCCGCCCATTTGGGTGGTCTTGATAAGTTTCTGGAGTTCTATAAAAGAGGAAATATTTTGGAGAATGAGTGATTAAGAGACAGCAGAGCAGAATTACACAGCCAGAAGAAGAGTGCACCAGCTAGTGACCTTTGGAGAAGAAGAAGGAAAATGCCTCCCGGGGAGCTTCATGAAACAGGAAGCCAGGAGAAGCTAACAGGATGCCATGTTTGCCATGTGCCCTTCCAGATGACAGAGGAACCCTGACCGTGTTCACCATGTACCTTTTCAGATGGGAGAGAAACACTGACTGTGTTTGCCATGTGCCTTCTCACTTGAGAGAGAAACCCTGAATTTCATCGGCCTTCTTGAACCAAGGTATCTTTCACTGGATGCCTTGGATTGCACATTTCTATAGACTTGTTTTAATTGGGACATTTTCTCAGCCTTAGAACTGTAAACTAGCAATTTATTAAATTTCCCTTTTTAAAAGCCATTCTGTTTCTGGTATATTGCATACTGGCAGCTAGCAAACTATAACAATCTCTAACAATGATTTTTTTTCATTCGAATCTGATTTTAAACCTAATGTAATCTGGGTCATATATAGCCTTATGACTGTTTTGAACTTGTTTCCCATTCTTAATATTCATTTCTGGGTATAGACAAACTTAATTTTTTTAACCAAACTTTCTATGGTTTAAAATAGAACAACCTCAAAACTCTTTTTCCTAACTCTAATCAGAAATTCTCCTTGTCTTCTCTAAGATCTTCCTTTTAATCTGTCTGTAGAAAGGAGACCATTTATGGAATCAACCCCCATGTCTAATAATTAAAAATAGCTCCTTCTCCAAAATGCCACATCACATTTAATGGTATTACCACTTCTTACTTTAAGACTAGAAAAGGAAACTATTTTTTTACTTCTAAGTAAAATTTTCTGAAATATAACACTAGGAATAAAAATCAAGTTTATCATTTGAGACATGCCATATAACTGATTAAAAACACACACACACACATATACAAAACTGCCTATGAACAGAGTTCTATATAAATTTCAAACAGTTCACAGAACATAGTTCTGAGGTATCATAAGTAAATATAATATCATACCTTTATCAATCCTTCAAAAAAGAGGATTTCAATAGTTTCCTTCAAAATAAGAAGTAAACCACCATGGTGAATACCAATCCCCTGCTTCAAAAGAGGAAGAACATGTTCAACCTATGATTTTGGAATAAACTTTATTTTTTAATGCTGTGAGGATAACGAAATTAAAAATGTTCAATTAAATTAAGAAAAATGGGTAATTCATCAAGAAAGGTGTTCTGTGCTTGAAAAAGAGGTTATATAATCTTTCCAAATAAAAGCAAAACCCAAACTTATATTCACATAGATCATTAAAGTCAAAACACAATATAATTCTGGCCTATCTTAACAAGAAAGGCATGTCATTTTACCCTAAATCACTTTATAAGGACTAAGCTGTTTCATTCCTAGCATCGCTTCATCTCCTCCAAAAAAAAATTACAAGCTATAAGGACAAAGTTTGCATCTGTATACAATAACTTGACAAAGGATACAGCCCACTCAAATGAAAGAAAAATTACTATAAACATTTCATAAAAATATGTATCTCATTTAAAAATGAATGCATTATGGAAGAATTAATTCTCATTAACAGGAAGAATTACTCATTAACACTACATAAAGTGCCACTAAGTACCCACAATTAGAACTGTGCTAGGATACAATGTATGAAGATGAGACTCAGTCTTTAAACTCTAATAATTCATCTGTGAAGAAAAATTATAATTTTTTTAAAATTAAACATTACTTTAAATACAAAGAAATGCTACAATCTCATAGTAAATCACCTATAAAATAAGGCATTAATTTGTAAAGCAGAGTGTGACTCCTAATTTTTCTGTTCACAAAATAAAACTTTCATGTACAGGATTGGACTACAACAGTTCTCAGCTTTGGGTATACATTAGAATCACCTGAAGAGCCTTTAAAAATTTCTAATGTCAAAGATACACACCAGACCAGTTAAATTACAATCTCTAGTTAAATTACTTGAACTAGAGAGTTAAAGTACAATCTCAGTACTTTTTAAAACTCTCCAGGCAATTCCAATAAATAACCAAAGGAAAATACCCCAGATTAAAGTAAAGTTGACATTAAATTCCTCAATAAATACATATGTTTCATTAGATGAACTCTACCTAGTGAATTGTTTGGTAGCCTTATGAATTAAGAAATTTAAGTACTTACAGTGAGGATTAAAATTTGTTAGTATTAGACACAGAAACATCAATTTCCAGACCATGCTAGCTTTCAGAGAAAGTTTCTATTAGACAGCAAATCTTTTCTGCTGTCACCTTTCCAAATATTTAAAATATAAATGAAGGTATCATTTCAGTGCATACAGCAACAACGTATTTGCTGCAATTTACAAACGGTGCAAAACCAGAAAATGCAACTATATACTGTCTTTTAATATCTACACTTATTATTAATGATATTAAAGACTCACCTGAGGTAACTTTTTATCTTCATCAGATAAGCAGTCAATTGCATTACTGAATATTTCTTCAACCATTTTCTTTTCTTCATCTAACAGAGAAAATCCAGGGGTACAAAAATATCACATCACACAAACAAAGAAAGGAGAGTACAAGAGTAAAAGTAAAGGGTAGTATTTAAGGTAGTCAAAAGAAAGTCAGATAAAAATTACCACCTAATTATTTACTAGAATTCACTGCCTTTAAAAACATTATCTAGCATACTTAATCCACGAAAAAGTCTTTTTTTTAAAAAGCACAATAACAATAAACTACACTATACATTTTCATATAACTACCTTATTCAACTTTAACAATTACAGGACACAGTAAATAAGCGGCACTGCTATTAAGTATTAGACCCATAATTCCAAAGCACAAGTTCTTAACCACTACACTTCCTTCTTACACACCATCAAAGAGTATTCAATAAATACTTGAATTAATCAATATATTATGCTGCAACTTTAAACATATTCAGCACTTGTATATTGTGGGCTGGTATTCAGCACACTGCAGTTCTTGGCCAAACTACTCTACTTCTGTGTAACTTCAGGTGAATTACATACAAACCTATGAAAATAATTTATTAATTTGCTAAAAGTTATCTTACTTTGTTTGAGAGCTATAACAAACTTGGGTAAAGGGCAGGTCTTCCTACTTTGGAATCTAGAAAAATGAAGCACAGTACCTTCTGCACAGAAGGTGTTGGACAAAGAGATCTACCATTAAGTAGTCTGAAAGAGAACCACAATAACAGGAGCTTCTGGCAATTAAGAATAAGAAAGGATGATTCTAATGCTTCTTGATAGGCTTCTTTGGATTTCTTTTGGGGTGGTGGGGTGGTGGTGGTGAATGGTCTGGGAAACAAAAGGCTCCTTTGGATTTTACATACAGCAGCACACTTCCTCTCAGTAGAAGGGAGAAAAGGCTTCTCAAATGCTTTTATAAATGTACTGAGTATCTACTATTGTAATACAAGATAAAATGCAAATCCCAGTAATACACAGAAGATAATGTATTACTAGAAATATAGTTGACACTATTTTCACGAAACATTAAACCACACTGAAATTATGTATAATACCTGTGTTGAAATCTAATTTGGTCATCTGAAGAGCATAGGCTTCACAATCTTGCTTACTAAAACTGAAAATAATCACAGGCTGAAAATTTCTTTCCATAATCATCTTCACTATCTTGAACACATTTGATGGTCCTGCAAAAAGACTGGATGATCACTCACAAAAATTAACTCAAAGTGGTTCATAGCTCTAAATATAAGAATTAAAACTATAAAAATCTAAGAAGAAATCTCTGTGACTTTAAGCTAGGCAAAGTCTTCTTAATTATAGCAACATAAGCACAAGTGGTAAGATATAAATTAAACTTCATCAAAATAAAACTTGATGGAGTCAATGAATGCCATCAAGAAAGTGAAAGATGCCCCATAGAATGGAAGAAAATATTTCCAAATCATATATCTGATAAGAGATTTGTATCTACAATATATAAAAACTCATATATCTCAATAATAAAGACAAATACAATTTAAAAATGGATAAAGGATCTGAAAAGACATTGTGCCTAAGAAGATATACAAATGGCCAATAAGCTCATGAAAATATGCTCAACATCAATTTGCCATCAGAAAAATGTAAATCAAACCATAACGGGGTGCAAGGGTAGTTCAGTGATAGAATTCTCTCCTGCCACACGGGAGACCCAGGTTCAAGTCTGGGCCCATGCACTTCCTCTCCCAAAACAAATAAGCAAACAACAGTAAACAAACAAACAAAAATTCAACACACGGTGCTGCAATAACAGGATACTCACATGGAAAAAGAATGAAATGTGACCCCGCCATACAGCATACTAAAAACCAAAATAAAACAAAACAATAATACAAGGATATACAAGGATACCACTTCTTACCCACTAGGATGATTATAATAAACCAACACGTGTTAGTGAAGACATGGAGAAATTATAATAAACCACCAAATGTTAGTGAAGACATGGAGAAATTATAATAAACCACCAAGTGTTAGTGAAGACATGGAGAAATTAGAACCATTACACACAGCTGGTAAAAAAGTAAAATGGTGCAGTCATTTTGGAAAAATTCTGTCAATTCCTCATACAGTTAATACAGTTATCACATGCTCAAAATTCCATTCCTATATATATAGCTAAGAGAAACGAAAACTTATGTCCACACAAAAACAACTCGTACACAGACATTTAAAGTAACATATTCATAGTAGATAAAAAATGCAAACAACCCAGTGTCCATCACCTGATGAATGGATAAATAAAACATAGTATATATCAACAGAATGAAATTTCATTTGTCCGTAACAAGGAATGAGATACACATGCTACAATATGGATGAACCTTAAAAACAACATGCTAAGTGAAAAATGTCAAATTACCTTTTGTTCCTCCTTTCTGCCCCCTCTGGTCTCCTTTTGCCAAGTCACCCGCATCTCGAAGTACTTGCATTGCTGTATTAAAATTATCTTCTCTGAAGTCACCCTGGAACAGATTTTTTTCATGCAATTTTACTAATATTTAATCACAGAATTCAAACATTTCTCATACCTCAAGAACTTCTTCATATAACTAAAATTTAGTACAATATTTAATTCTAACAAAGTTCAGTAAAATAATTTTAAATGTTGTTTGATAATAAAACTGTGAAAAGATGAACATGAGATATATGAAACCTGTCTGGAATCCCCATTCTCCAAACATTAAAAAATATTTGGAAAAGAGGGAAATTCAATTTGTTCATAAGAAAAACACATCTTAAGTATAATTTTTGGAATGAAAATTCAAAAAATTCAACTTTAGACTGTAAAAAGGTACTTAAAAAATAAAAAGGTCTCTGTCATTATTCTCTAGTTAAAAATTAAGGAAAAACAAGCTACAAACTATAAAGTACGATACAACACATGTTAAGAATGACAATCACTCTTACATTTTCATCAACCACAAGATGGAGACCATATCCCCCTGCTGGAAAAATGTAATGCTGCAACAGAGTAGGCCGATAATCTGTGTAAATTACATGGCAAGGCTGTTTAAAGAAAGAAAGATATTTAAACATATAAATTTTACTTCTTCAAAATAAAAGTATATATTTGATCTACCTAGAGGACCCTGGAGAAATAAAATTTTGAATTCAGCATATCAAGAAGAGAAAACTTTTTTTTTTTACCTTTAAGATCTGGACAAAAGAAAACTCTGGAAAACTCAGATCTATTAAGTTAGACTATCATCTTCCCAATTTACCAGTTCCCTAAATAAGGGCAAATACATGATATAGGCTTCAATAATTATCTGGACCCATACCCTACAGCTGGAATAACATAACTAAGGGGGATGCCTGCTTCTGTGGAGCAATAACATGGTGATACAGAAGAGGGCTCCCTGAAGAAAAATGGGACTGTTTTGCCCCATGGAGATTTTTCAAAGCCTTACTATGGCAGCAGATTGATCTAGCTCTTTCAGAAAATCCACTGGGTTTCTATCCTACAGAAGCAACATAGAGGAATGTTAGAATATTTTTAGAAAGACAGAAATAAGGTCATAGGGATGTGAGCATAAAAGAAAATAAGGGGAGGAAAATAAAACCAAGAATAAATTCAGTACACATAAACAAGTCTTTGTTATAAGGGCTTAAATAGCTGCTAAACGTGAACTAGGTTTAAACTTAAAAAGCGCAAAGAGAAAATAGTAAAAAGTTTCAGAGTTCAAATGATGAAATCAAATCAGAGCCTCAGAGGATGCCCAGATTTTCTTGGTACTGTGGCCTTAAAGGAAATTCTCTACTGTGCATTTGTGGCTCACTGTATAAATAAATGCAATAGTTCCTAATCTGGCAGATCATCAAAAACAACTTAGGAACTTTTAAAAAATAGGGATTACAAAACTCTACTTGCAGAGGTTTTCATTTATTGAGTTGATATAGGGTTCAGAAATTAGCAATTTTTAAAAGCTAGTCAGTTGGTTTTGATAAGATCCCTGATTTCAGGAGGTGTTTCACATTAAAATTTCTTTATGCTAGGCAACAATAGGAATAACTCATAGGACATAAGAAGACAAACCTATACATTTTGAATACTGAGGACATCAGTAAAGGCAAAGAAAATACCTGTTTATGTAAATGACAAATCCATTACACAAACTGTCGAGCATTTGGAATAGTAGCCGAAAGAAAGACATAGTGTACATTATCAGGAAGCAAAATAATAGTTTCCTCCCATACCACACCACGCTCTGGAAGAAAAAAATTATACCTTGGAATTCTATGCCTCTTTAATGACAGTATCTAAATTATTTTTTTCTCAAGCTCAATAATTAGAAATGTGCATAAACCACTTTACCCAAGGATACTTTTAGTCACAGCCCCATAGTGAAAACAACTTTAGTTTGCATCATAAATTTATTCAGGATACCAAATCACTATAACAAAATACACTCAAATAAAATCTAGCAAAGAGCAGCTGTGGCTGAATCAGATTGAAAAAAAAAACCCAGGTGAAAAGGAAGGACAGTATTTCCATTTTACTCTGAGAAGCAGAGTTGATGGCTCGTATAAAGTTACAGCAACAAATTTTGAAGATACACTATTACTATTTTAACCAGAATCTTTCATCCAAATTATACCCAAGATCTTTTGGAGATGAAAGATGTGATAAGCAGCAGTTCTATAATTTTTTTTTAATCGAAAATAAAACCCAGGAAGAAAACAGTTTCAGGGTATTCCCCTAAAATAAACAAATTACCAGATAAATGATTTTAAAACTAAAACAACTCTTTTCAGAACTTAATTTTGTGAATTTGAAGAGAGTTAAATGTTAAATAATTTCTCAAATAATACAAATGTGTATGCATTAAATACTGTAATTTTATATGTGCTTGTTGATACTGGCCCCCTCAAACAGGCCAAATACACTTTTACATGACAGTAATATAATACCCTAAGTAAAGGGAAATTTATATTTTTCCTATTGCTTATGTGTATTTCATTATCCCCAATTTATTTGTTTTACCATAAACATGCACTTAAAGTTCTTTTAAAAACTAAAATAACTTGATAAAAATCAGAAAAATTAAATTTGTTAGCTAGAAGTTTTAGGAATTTTTAAATATTAGTTTCATTAGAGAGGTCTCTATTTAAAGCAAACTATTTTTTATTTCATTTGCTTTATTCGACACTGCATTTCCTCACAAAGGAAAAGCTACTATTTGAGGAATAGTATTTAAAATAGATCTTACTGGAAATAAAATATCATGTTCTTGGCAATTTAAAGAAAGAAAAGTTTATCACAACTCTAGCCACACCAAAATCAAAATCAAAATTTAACAACTTCTTGTTCAAAGTTCCTCAGGCCAGTCTTACAGTGATATAATGTCACAAATGTCAAAAACAACACAGAATATAAACAATACCTGAATCTCTCATGTAATGAATTTCATCAAATATAACCCAAGCAACTTCTCGCATAACTTCAGAACCTCTGTATAGCATACTTCTCAAAATCTACAGAAAAGACAGATTTGGCAGGAGTGTGGCATAATAACTAATAATTAAAACTTTTTTCTAACAAGGAATTGGAGTTATATACCTTAAATATATTTTATAAACCAAACAGTATTCCTTTTTTTCATAAAACAAATTCAAATAACTTTTCAATAGTTAGAAATCAACTACAATCCAGGGAGAAAATAGTTATCAGCTATACTTTCCATGTCTCAAATATAAAAACACTCTCTTATATGCACAGCAACTATTTCAAGATCTACACTTCCTAGGTTATGTGAGTAACTAAAATTATCTTCTATCCAACATGTTGGATAGGCCCCATACTATTGATTTATTTTTTTCTGCCTCTATCTATTCACAACATGGATACTTTCTAGCACACATTGTCTTTAGTTGTGGAGTTAAAGGAAATCCTCCATAGATGGAAGAAAGTTTTGAGGATGGAAAATAAACTGACTTTAGCACAAAAATGAAAAGTGGCAATGCTTTTGGGTGATTCTCCAGACCAGAAGATAATTTATGCTCTCTAGTGTACCATATCATTTTTATGGATAAAATGCAAGGATATAATACAAATTCGTATTATAGTATCATACTTATAGTATGGTAAAGATGGCCAATCACGTCCAAAACTTAAGATGTTATAACTATATGTAAAACCTAACTGAGAGTATAGGAAGTAACTAAACATAATATCATATATTTTTTAAATTTAGTTACTTATCTATTTGTATCAACACTCAGGTGAAGAAGAAAAAAATCACATGAAACAAAGAACTGCTACTTATATGAAACTATGCTTGAAACCATATACAAAGCCATGAAAACACTCTGATGTTACTGACAGTAACAAGTCTTTGAAGACATTTGATGAACAAAGGTCATATCTTACTTTATGACAAAAAAACAAATATTGGCAATTTAGAAATAAATTTATACAATTATTAGAACATTTTAAGATAAACTTTTTCTTTTTCAAATAAATATACTCAGAAAGCAAAGTATTACATTTTATTTACACAGAGCAACTGATAAAACACTGGATGCTCTCACTGAATACATGTTAAATTAAAAAGGAAAAAACAGATGAGGTGCTATATAAATTACCTCTGTGGTCATAACAAGACAAGATGCTGTAGGATTAATAGTAACATCTCCAGTCATCAGACCAACATCTTGAAATTCTTCATACATTTCACAATATTTCTGGTTACTCAGAGCCTTAACTGGACTGGTAAATATTACACGCTGTTTTTCTCTTAAGGCCAAAGCAATGGCATACCTAAAATGTGAAAGCAAATAAGGGTAAGACAATTACAAAGTTTTTTCTTCAGGCTTTCTGATTTTTATTCTATTAATATGTAAATTTAACCGAATGACTTTTTAATGGACCTTGTAGAATACAAAAACCTTATTCTCTTTACTACAGACAACCTACTGTCCTAAAAATTATTATGACGAATCTGAAAAGTACTGATCTAAATGAAGAACATTCAAAATTTAACACACCTCTGGGAATTGATGCAACCTAATTACTGATACCAATGATTATTAATGATTACTCTATTTCTTACAAACAAATAAAACAACTTCAGTTCTGTAGATGGGCCCCACAAAGTTCAGAGCCTATGCCTGCCACTTTCTACAGAGACGGATTACATAAATGACTAGGAAAGACTAGAAAATGAAGGTTTTTCTCTTTTGCGTTTCACAAATAAGCTAATCCATATGTATTCCTTCCCAAAATGTAATATTTATCAAAGAAGCCATTGCTTGAAAATTACAACGGTTTATGACAATGGAACCCATAATCTAACAGAAGGCAATATAGTAGCTCTGTTTGTTTTTTAAAGAAAATTCAGTGGAGTTAAGTATTTCAATATACACCATAAAATCATGACTAAGGTTGGGACTGTATTAGAACCTTCTTGGTTAAAACACAGTTCACGGAGGCGGGGCAAAATGGCAGCACAGTGAGGGGTGGAATTTGGTTTGTTCTCCAGGGCAGCTAATAGCCAGAATGGTAATATACAACTGCTGGGGGAACATCAGTAACTAGACACGCAGCGTACACCAGTCTGGACCAGGTGGAAGGGCTGTGATCCCACACAGAACTATAAGGCCCCCAACATGCAGAGGCTGGCACCCCATCCGCATGGGCACAGCAGGCTGGTTCCCCCAGGGGAAAGGAAACTGATTTTTCTAGCAGTGAGGGATCAGCTCAACCAAGCTCCAATTCCAGAATTATTTAACAAATTCTGACTATTGAATACAAACCCCCACCTCAGATAAACCTAGAATAAGAACTAAAGAGAACTAGGAGTTTTTGCCCCTGCAGAGAGGGGGCAGGGCTGACAAAAAAAAAAAAGAGAGAGAAAAAAGAAACAAAAACCAGAGGCTTTCTGAGTGGACAGTACAAAATATTGGGAAAGGGCTAGATCCCAAGAAAAGGGGGCACATAGAGCCTGGAGATACTTAGAGCCACCTACCGACTCAAGGTCTTGACTGACAAACCCAAGGAGCACAGGTCTGGCTCTGAAAATGCTTTTTTGCATTTTTTTTTTTAACTACTTAAAGTAGTTAACTACTTGAAGATAGAAATGAAGCACTCTTCCACTCTAGCACTGCTGGAGGCAAGGGCGGAATTAAGTTTGTCTGACAGACAAAGTAACTAGTCAGGTGAAAGGGGTTAATTCCTTAAAGGGTGTTATCTTCCCTAAGAAAAGGGGGGCAGGACCCAGTGCAAGTGGAATCCCTACATCAAGGAATTCAGGCCCTAGGGACTGGAAAACAGAAGGAATCAAAGCAATCCTACCACCTCAAGTCTGTCTCAAGCATGCCTCAGGCAGGGACAGTCTACTGAAATCAAAGGCACCAATCACTTTAAGCTGGGGGGAAGCCTAGGGAAAATAAGTACCAACTGCTGCACAGGATAAGAAAAGCACAGAGTCTAGAGGCTTCACGGAACAGTCTGATAATCTGCTGGGTCTCGCCCTCAGGAAAAACTGATGCTGGCTACTCTTTCCTCCTGAGACACGTCCCTGTATGGTCTGTGAAAATCTGACCATACAGATCCTCCTCAAAAAAAAGGGCTCCATTTCCGGACCATGCACCCCGCCTCCCCCCACAAAAAATAGGCTCTGTATAGGCAGGCCCAGAAACAGAAAAACAAGAACTGAAAAAATTCTGATCACTTAGATTGTACCTATGCTACAGGTCTAGAAAAAGTTGCACTGAATGTCAGAGAACAGAGAAAGAACAAATCCATCCAGCAAGAAAACCCTCCATAAAAGAATGAAAACGACCTCTAGAATAAACTAATCAAAGAATCAAATGACTAGACGTCAACAAAAAATAATACTAGGAAAATCGAAGATACAGCCGAGTCAAAGGAACAAATCAACACTTCAAATGAGAAACAACTAATTCAGGATTTTCGAACAGACATGAAAAAAATCTCATCAAAAATAAAATCAATGAGTTGAGGGAGGATATAAAGAAGACAAGGGGCAAAGTAAAAGAACTCAAAAATCTGAAAAAACAAATCAACTTAAGGAAATGAAAGGTACAACAGAAGAGATTAAAAAAAACAATGGAAACTACAACAAAAGATCTGAAGAGGCAGAAGAAAGAATTAGTAAGCTAGAGGATGGGACATCTGATATCCAACACACAAAAGAAAATTTCCGGAAAACAAGGGAAAAACATGAGGAGGGTCTCAGGGAAGTAAATGAAAAATTGAAGCACACAAATGTAAATATTGTGGGTGTCCCAGAAGGAGAAGAGAAGGGTAAAGGAGGAGAAAGACTAATGGAGCAAATAATCATTGAAAATTTCCCATCTGTATTAGTTAGGGTTCTCCAGAGAAACAGAATCAACAGGGAACACTTGCAAATATAACATTTATGAAAGTGTCTCACGTGACCGTAGAAACGCAGAGTCCAAAATCCACAGGGCAGGCTGCGAAGCCGATGACTCCAATGGATGGCCTGGATGAACTCCACAGGAGAGGCTCACCAGCCAAAGCAGGAATGCAATCTGTCTCCTCTGAGTCCTCCTTAAAAGGCTTCCCATGATTGGATTTAGCATCACTAATTGCAGAAGACACTCCCCTTTGGCTGATTACAAATGGAATCAGCTGTGGATGTAGCTGACCTGATCATGACCTAATCCTATGAAATGTCCTCATTGTAACAGACAGGCCAGCACTTGCCCAATCAGATGAACAGGTACCACAACTTGGCCAAGTTGACACCTGTCCCTAACCATGACAGTCCACCCCTTGTCAACTTGGCACATTTATATATATATATATATATATATATATATATCACCTTAGACCATACTTAATTTCCAAATGAAAACAAAAAAGCACACATTATTTCTTTTACCTGACAATACTCAACTATCCTGCATATAACTGGAAACACATTAAATCTCTCCAGAATAGCGTGCAAATCCTTGGGCAACATTCATTCTTAAACTTGATATCTTACAACTTAAATAGTATAACACAAACAAAACAGCATTACAGTTCTCGTTTCTGTAACTGATCACGTGGTCGAAGTTCATATTTATCACTACCTTCTTCCACTACCCATTCCATGTTCCCTTTCCCCTCAGCAAGCACTTCAGCTGGCCGTGGTTCTTTGCCTGGTGCGGTGACCCAAACCTTCATTCCTGAAGTCTCAGAGCCATTAGTGGTCCTGCCTGGATTGTGTTGTTGCAGTTTTCCATTGATTTTAATCACAGGGCATGGTAGTACTAATAGACGCCCCAGGGGATCTCCTATATTCCAAGAAAACTCTTCTTTACCTCCATTATGTAGTCGCAGTCCTACTTCCTTCTGATAGTCAGGGTCAATTACCCCAGACAATAATGTAATCCCCTTCTTGGTGTGTTGATCCAGAGGCATAAGTAGCCCAAAGTGGCCAGGTGGCAATCTTAACTTCCAGTTCAGTGGTATCACTGTTGTTTCTCCTGGAGAAAGCACACCCCGTTTTGGAACTAAAACCTGTAGACCAACAGAACTCAGGGTAGCAGGGACAGGAAGCAAAAATTTTCCTAGTGGATCACTAGGAGTAATAGTGAGTGGCACCACACCCATTTCCACCCCTTGGTTCCTGGACCCATGGATCCTGGCTATGGGAGAAACAGCACCATACAGCGGACGCTGATTCAGAGCATACACAGCTTCCTGGAGAACATTACCCCAGCCTTTCAAGTTTTTGCCACCTAGTTGGCACCGTAATTGAGTTTTCAAAAGGCCATTCCACCGTTCTATCAATCCAGCTGCTTCTGGATGATGGGGAACATGGTAAGACCAGGGAATTCCATGAGCATGTGCCCATTCCCGCACTTCATTTGCTGTGAAGTGTGTTCCTTGATCCGAAGCAATGCTATGTGGAATACCATGACGATGGATAAGGCATTCTGTAAGCCCACGGATAGTAGTTTTGGCAGAAGCATTGCGTGCAGGGAAAGCAAACCCATATCCAGAGTGTGTGTCTATTCCAGTTAGAACAAATCGCTGCCCCTTCCATGAAGGGAGTGGTCCAATGTAATCAACCTGCCACCATGTAGCTGGCTGGTCACCTCGGGGAATGGTGCCATATTGGGGGCTGAGTGTGGGTCTCTGCTGCTGGCAGATTGGGCACTCAGCAGTGGCTGTAGCCAGGTCAGCCTTGGTAAGTGGAAGTCCATGTTGCTGAGCCCATGCATAACCTCCATCCCTACCACCATGACCACTTTGTTCATGAGCCCATTGGGCAATAACAGGAGTTGCTGGGGAAAGAGGCTGACTGGTATCCATAGAACGGGTCATCTTATCCACTTGATTATTAAAATCTTCCTCTGCTGAAGTCACCCTCTGGTGTGCATTCACCTGGGACACAAATATCTTCATGTTTTTAGCCCACTCAGAAAGGTCTATCCACATAGTTCTTCCCCAGACCTCTTTGTCACCAATTTTCCAATTACGGTCTTTCCAAGTCCCTGACCATCCAGCCAAACCATTAGCAACAGCCCATGAGTCAGTATACAAACGCACCTCTGGCCAGTTTTCCTTCCAAGCAAAATGAAAAACCAGGTGCACTGCTCGAAGTTCTGCCCACTGGGAGGATTTCCCCTCACCACTATCCTTCAAGGACACCCCAGAAAGGGGTTGTAATGCTGCAGCTGTCCACTTTCGGGTGGTACGTGCATATCATGCTGAACCATCTGTAAACCAGGCCCGAGTTTTCTTTTCCTCAGTCAATTCACTGTAAGGAACTCCCCAAGAGGCCATAGCTCTGGTCTGGGAAAGAGAAGGTAATGTGGCAGCAGGAGTGGAAACCATGGGCATCTGTGCCACTTCTTCATGTAACTTACTTGTGCCTTCAGGACCTGCTCTGGCTCTATCTCGTATATACCATTTCCACTTTACAATAGAGTGTTGCTGTGCACGCCCAACTTTATGGCTTGGTGGGTCAGACAACACCCAACTCATGATAGGCAACTCAGGTCTCATGGTAACTTGGTGGCCCATGGTTAAGCGTTCAGTCTCTACTAAGGCCCAGTAGCAGGCCAAAAGCTGTTTCTCAAAAGGAGAGTAGTTATCTGCAGCAGATGGTAAGGCTTTGCTCCAAAATCCTAAGGGTCTGCGTTGTGATTCTCCTATAGGGGCCTGCCAAAGGCTCCAGACAGCATCTCTATTTGCCACTGACACTTCCAGCACCATTGGATCTGCTGGATCATATGGCCCAAGTGGCAGAGCAGCTTGCACAGCAGCCTGGACCTGTCGCAGAGCCTCCTCTTGTTCAGGTCCCCACTCAAAATTAGCAGCTTTTCTGGTCACTCGATAAATGGGCCGGAGTAGCACACCCAAATGAGGAATATGTTGTCGCCAAAATCCAAAAAGACCCACTAGGTGTTGTGCTTCTTTTTTGGTTGTGGGAGGGGCCAGATGCAGCAATTTATCCTTCACCTTAGAAGGGATATCTCGACATGCCCCACACCACTGGACACCTAGAAATTTCACTGAGGTGCAAGGCCCCTGTATTTTTGTTGGATTTATCTCCCATCCTCTGACACGCAAGTGCCTTACCAGTAAATCTAGAGTAGTTGCTACTTCTTGCTCACTAGGTCCAATCAACATGATATCATCAATATAATGGACCAGTGTGATGTCTTGTGGGAGGGAGAAACGATCAAGGTCTCTGCGAACAATATTATGACATAGGGCTGGAGAGTTGATATACCCCTGAGGTAGGACAGTGAAAGTATATTGCTGACCTTGCCAGCTGAAAGCAAACTGTTTCTGGTGGTCCTTACTAATAGCTATTGAGAAAAAAGCATTTGCCAGATCAATAGCTGCATACCAGGTACCGGGGGATGTATTGATTTGCTCAAGCAATGATACTACATCTGGAACAGCAGCTGCAATTGGAGTTACCACCTGGTTGAGTTTACGATAATCCACTGTCATTCTCCAAGGCCCATCTGTTTTCTGCACAGGCCAAATAGGAGAGTTGAATGGGGATGTGGTGGGAATCACCACCCCTGCATCTTTCAAGTCCTTAAGAGTGGCAGTAATCTCTGCAATCCCTCCAGGAATACGGTATTGCTTTTGATTTACTATTTTGCTTGGTAGGGGCAGTTCTAGTGGCTTCCACTTGGCCTTTCCCACCATAATAGCCCTCACTGCACGAGTTAGAGAACCAACGTGGGGATTCTGCCAGTTGCTCAGTATGTCTATGCCAATTATACATTCTGGAACTGGGGAAATAACTACAGGATGGGTCCGGGGGCCCACTGGACCCACTGTGAGGCGGACCTGAGCTAAAACTCCATTGATCACCTGGCCTCCATGAGCCCCCACTCTGGTGGTCCAGAGTGACGTTTTGGGTCCCCTGGAATTAATGTCACTTCTGAACCAGTGTCTAATAATCCCCGAAATATCTGATCATTTCCTTTTCCCCAATGCACAGTTACCCTGGTAAAAGGCCGTCGGTCTCCTTGGGGAAGACTTAGAGGAAGGTCAACAGTATAAATTTGTGGCAGTGTAACAGGTTTCTTCCCCATAGGGACCTGGCCTCCCCTTCATTCAAGGGGCTCAGGGTCTGTAAACTGTTTCAAGTCTGGAAATTGATTAAGGGGCCGTGACTCTGTGTTTTTGTAATTCAGGTTAGACTTCTGTTCCCTTGACCTAGAACTCTTTTGTTTATACAGCTCCAATAAGAACTTAGTAGACTGCCCTTCTATTGTATTTCTAGGCACCCCATGATTTACTAGCCAATGCCACAAATCTCTGCGTGTCATATAATTTTGATGCCTCCTTTGAGTTTGTTGTCTATTATAATACCCACGTCTACCCTGTCTTTGGTGATTAAGTGCTGCCACCTGGCTTCTGCCAACTCGGGATCCTGTCATCCCCATTGTGTTTAAGGATTCCAGCTCAGTGACAGCAGTTCCTACAGTAATATCTGACCTACAGAGAAGTGCAACCACAGAGCTCTTGAGGGATGATGGTGCTAGTCTCACAAACTTATTTCTCACTGTTCTGGTAAAAGGTGCATCTTCTGGACATTCCTGGGGTGTAAGAGCAGGCTTTGCATGATAAATCCACTCTAACATCCCAATCTCTCTAAGCCTCTGGATCCCCTCATCTACATTATACCAGGGCAGTTCTGGCATTTCAACCTCAGGTAATGTCGGCCACCTTTTGATCCATGTTTCAACCAACCACTCAAACAAGCTGTTAACACCTTTTCTAACTGCTCTAGCTATGACATTGAATGCAGAATCTCTGCTTAGTGGGCCCATATCAATAAATTCAGCCTGATCCAGCCTTATATTCCTCCCACCATTATCCCACACTCTTAAAATCCATTGCCACACATATTCCCCTGATTTCTGTCTATATAAATTGGAAAACTCACACAGTTCTTTTGGAGTATAACGTACCTCCTCATGTGTGATACTTTGTACCTCACCTTTAGGGGCCTGTTGGGACTTTAGTCTAGTTATAGGTCTAGAAGAAATGAGGGGTGGTGGGGGTGGGTCATGAAAAGAATCAGAAATATCTTCCAAGCCATTTGCTTCAGGGCTTTCATTTGCAGTTTCATCTGGTGAAACAGGATTAATAACTCTAGGGCTAATCCCTTCAGGAGGAAGTTGGGTGGCCAATTCCTCAAGGCAGGCTGGAGGTGGGGCAGCTATGTCCTCAGGGCAGACTATTACAGGGTTATCTAAAGAAGGCTCAGCATGGTCTAGGGTTTCAACCTCACCCCCAACATCATTATCAATCCATATGTCACCATCCCATTTTTCAGGGTCCCACTCCTTTCCAATCAATGCCCTCACTTTAACGGCAGACACCATGCAAGACTGAGATTTCAGTTTACGTTGTAAAGTTGCTACTCTAACAATAAGATTCTGAGTCTGATTTTCAGAGATCTCAAGTCTACAGCTACAGGAAATAAAATTTTCCTTCAGGATACTCATAGAAACCTCTACATCTTTCAGACGGCACTTAAGCTTCTTGTTTGAAGCCTTAAGCCCATCCCTTTCACCCTTTAATGTAGACAGTGTATCTAACAACAACCAACCAACATCTCTATAACTCTTATTTCTACAAAACTCTGTAAAGGTTCAAAAACATTATCCCCCAGAGTCTGGCTTCGTATAAGCGAAGCATTAGGAGAATCGAATAATGATATTTTGACTATCTCCTTTGCCAACTCAGTCCATGGATTGGGAGTATCATTCTGATTACGGGAATCAGAGTCCTTGGTGTCTCTGAGCCCAGTCAGAGTAGAAAACCATTCATAAAAACCCATTTTTAAGATTCTGTTCCTTAAGAACCACTCCTGGTACCAAGATGTATTAGTTAGGGTTCTCTAGAGAAACAGAATCAACAGGGAACACTTGCAAATATAAAATTTATGAAAGTGTCTCACGTGACTGTAGAAACGCAGAGTCCAAAATCCACAGGGCAGGCTCCGAAGCCGATGACTCCAATGGATGGCCTGGATGAACTCCACAGGAGAGGCTCACCAGCCAAAGCAGGAATGCAGTCTGTCTTCTCTGAGTCCTCCTTAAAAGGCTTCCCATGATTGGATTTAGCATCACTAATTGCAGACACTCCCCTTTGGCTGATTACAAATGGAATCAGCTGTGGATGTAGCTGACGTGATCATGACCTAATCCTATGAAATGTCCTCATTGCAACAGACAGGCCAGCGCTTGCCCAATCAGATGAACAGGTACCACAACTTGGCCAAGTTGACACCTGTCCCTAACCATGACACCATCTTTAAGGAAAGACAAAAAATTACAGATCCAATAAGAGCAGCATACCCCAACACACAATAGATCCAAATAGACATACTCCACATTTACTAATCAGACTGTCAAATGTCAAAGACAAAGGGAGTATTTTGAAAGCAACAAGAGAAAAGCAATCCATGACATACAAGGGAAGCTCAATAAGACTATATGTGGGATTCTCAGCAGAAACCAGAGGCAAGAAGGGTGTGGTATATTTAAGATTATAAAAGAGAAAAACTGCCAAACAGGAATTCTATACCAAGCAAAACTGTCCTTCAAAAATGAGGGGAAAATTAAAAATGTTTTCAGATAATCACTGAGAGAATTTGTGACTAAGAGACTGGTTCTGTAAGAAACAGTAAAGGGAGCTGCGGGTAGAGAAAAAAGGCAGGAGAGGGATGTATGGAGAAGAGTGTAGAAATGGAGACTACCAATAAAAGTAAAGAGAGAAAAAAAGATTAGGTATGACATATAAAATCCAAAAGACAAAACGGTAGAAGTACTGCCTTTACAGTAATAAAACTGAATGCTAATGGATTAAATCCCCCAATCAAAAGACACAGACTAGCAGAATGGATTAAAAGATAGGACCCTTCTATAAGCTGTGTACAGGAAACTCATGTTAGACCTAAGGCTAAAAATAGGTTGAAAAAAAATTGGTTGAATGTGCAAGGGTGGGAAAAGATATTTCATGCAAATAACAATCAAAAAAGAACAGAGTGGCTATACTAATATCTGACAAACTAAACTTCAAAACAATAAAATTAAAAGAGACAAAGGACATTATGTATCAATAAAAGGAACAATTCAACGAGAAGACATAACAATCATAAATATTTATGTGCTGAGCCAGAGTGCTCCAAAATACATGATGCAAACACTAACAGAACTGAAAGGAGAAACAGACACCTCTGCCAAAATAGTTGGAGACTTAAATACCCTGCTTTCAACAATGGATAGGACATCTGGACAGAGGATCAATAAGGAAACAGAGACTTTGAATAATAATACAATAAATGAACAAGACTTAACAGATGGGTACAGAACATTATACCCTACAACAGCAGGACATAAATTTTCTCAAGTGCTCATGGATCATTCTCAAGGATAGACCATATGCTGGGTCACAAAGCAAGTCTCAATAAATTTTAAAAGACTGAAATCATACAAAATACTTTCACGGATGATAATGGAATAAAGTTGGCAATCAATAACAAGCAGAGGATCAGAAAATTCACAAATATCTGATGGCTAAACAACACACTCTTATACAACCTGTGGGTTAAGGAAGAAATTATAAGAAGTATCAGTAAATATCTCGAGGCAAATGAAAATGGAAACACAAGATACCAAAATTTAGGGGATGCATCGATAAATCCCAGAGTGATTTGAACAGTGAATAAAAAAGTATTTGCAAAGACCCCTTGGGGGAAGGCAAGAATGGGGGAAAACTCAACCTCCCCAAGTGGAGAATTCTTGGTATTCTCACAAGCAGTGGGGATAACCAAAGCAATAGGGGGAGCCCTCAATCTGGGGGTTTATTCATACGAAACTTATTCCCGCAAAGGATAGGCTAAGCCTACTAAAATTAGACATAAGAGTCACCCCCAAAGAACTTTTTTTGTTGCTCAGATGCGGCCTGTCTCTCTCAGCCAACACGACAAACTTACTGCCCTCCCCTCCTCTACGTGGGACATGACTCCAAGGGGTGTGGACACCCGGCAACATGGGACAGAAAGCTTAGAATGAGCTGGAACTCAGAATCAAGGGATTGAGAAAATCTTCTTGACCAAAAGGGGAAAGAGCGAAATGAGACAAAATAAAGTGTCAATGGCTGAGAGATTCCAAACAGAATCAAGAGGTTATCCTGAGGGTTATTCTTATACATTATAGAAATGTCACCTTTTTAGTCAGGGTATAATGGAGAGGCTGGAGGGGAACTGCCTGAAAATGTAGAGCTGTGTTCCAGTAGCCATGTTTCTTGAAGATGACTGTATAATGATATAGCTTTCGCAATGTGACTGTGTGATTGTGAAAACCTTGTGTCTGATGCTCCTTTTATCTACCTTATCGACAAATGAGTAAAAAACTGTGCTGGTTTGAAAGGAAGTATGCCACCTAAGAAAAGCCATGCTTTAATATAAATCCCATTTCATAAAGGTAGACTAATCTCTATCCAATACTGTATATTTGAAACTGTAATGAGATCATCTCCCTGGTTGATGTGATTTAGTCAAGAGTGGTTGTTAAACTGGATTAAGGGATGACATGTCTCCACCCATTTGGGTGGGTCTTGATTAGTTTCTGAAGTCCTATAAAAGAGGAAACATTTTGGAGAATGAGAGATTCAGAGAGAGCAGCAGCAGCACCAAGAAGCAGAGTCCACCAGCCAGTGACCTTTGGAGATAAAGAAGGAAAATGCCTCCTGGGGAGCTTCATGAAACCAGAAGCCAGGAGAGAAAGCTAGCAGATGATGCCGTATTTGCCATGTGCCCTTCCAGCCGACAGAGAAGCCCTGACTGTGTTCACCATGTGCTTTCTCACTTGAGAGAGAGACCCTGAACTTCATCGGCCTTCTTGAACCAAGGTATCTTTTCCTGGATGCCTTTGATTGGACATTTCTATAGACTTGTTTTAATTGGGACATTTTCTCAGCCTTAGAACTGTAAACCAGCAGCTAATTAAATTCCCCTTGTTAAAAGCCATTCTGGTATATTGCATTCTGGCAGCTAGTGAACTAGAACAAAAACATATGGATTAAAAGTAAATAAATAATAGGGGAAACAAATGCTAAAATAAATTTAGTAAATTGAAATGCTAGTGGTCAATGAAAGGAAGGGTTAAGAGGATGGTATGTATTCATTTTTTTCTGTTTCTTTTTATTTCTTTTTCTGAATTGATGCAAATATCTAAGAAAAGATCATGATGATGAATGTACAACTATGTGATGATACTGTGAGTTATTGATGATATATCAAGAATGGAATGATCATATGGTAAGAATGTTTGTGTCTGTAGGTTGTTATGTTGAATAATAATAAAAAAATAAAAAGGATAATCAATAAATTTAAAACTAAAACAAAAATTTTAGGGGATGCAGCAAAGACAGTACTAAGAGGGAGATTTATTACTTTAAATGCCTATATTAAAAAAGAAGACCAAAAATCAAGGAATTAACTGTTTACTTGGAAGAATTAGAGAAAAAACAGCAAAGCACCCCCAAAACAAACGAAAAGAAAGAAATAAAAGATTAGAGCAGAAATAAATGACACCAGAAGGAAATACAGAAGATAAAGACAAGGATGGTATATATTTACCAAAGTCTAGAGTGGACTATTATGGTGATTAAATGTACAAATATAAGAAAAGTTTTACATGAAGGAGAACAAATAAAGGTCAACACTGCAAAGTGTTGAAAATGGAATGGTATAAGGAAAAAATACAATCAATGCAAACTAGAGTCTATATTTAATAATAACACTGTAATACGCTTCCACTGAATGTAACAAAAGCAAAAACACAAAAGCTAAATGTCAATAAGTAGGGGATATGAGGGAGGGGTATAAGATTCTTTCCAGAAGAAATGGAAATGTTCTCATACACATTTTGGTGGTGAAGCCATGGCTATTTGATTATACGGGGAACCATTGACTTTTTAATCTAGGTTGAACTGTATGGTGTGTGAATAAAACTGTTTAAAAATGAACAGAGATACAAGTGCTGGAGAAAACACAGGCAGAGAGATGTACCCATACACTGTTAGCTGAGAATTAGAGTGTTACAGCCCCTCTGGGGAGCAGGGTGGTGGCTCCACTGGAGCCTGTGTTCTCAACAGGAATGGACATTTGCACTGTGTTTAGAGAGCAGTGTGTGATCTGCAATGGACAGAGGTGGCCTATGGGTACATCGACTGATGAAAAGAAGTGCGAACTATAGTTTGTGCATACAACTGCAAGAAGGAATGAAGCTGTGAGGCAGGTTACAGGAAGGAATGAAGGTATGAGGCATGCAAGTAGGTGAATGAACCTTGAGGACATTTGTATGTTGAGTGATGTTCTAGTTTGCTAGCTGCCAGAATGCAATATACCAGAAACTGAATGGCTTTTAAAAGGGGTGATTTAATGAGTTGCTAGTTTACAGTTCTAAGGCCGAGAAAATGTCCCCATTACAACAAGTCTATAGTAATGTCCAGTCCAAGGCATCCAGGGAAAGATACCTTGGTTCAAGAAGGCCGATGAAGTTCAGGGTTTCTCTCTCATCTGGAAAGGCACATGGTGAACACGGTCAGGGCTCCTCTCTCAGCTGGAAGGGCACATGGCAAATACAGCATCATCTGTTAGCTTTCTCTCCTGGCTTCCTATTTCATGAAGCTCCCCGGGAGGCACTTTCCTTCTTCAACTCCAAAGGTTGCTGGCTCGTGGACTCTGCATCGTGGTGCTGCAGCATTCTCTGCTCTCTCTGAGTCTCTCTTCCTCCAAAATGTTTCCTCTTTTATAGGACTTCAGAAACTAATCAAGACCCACTCAGATGGGTGGAGACATGTCATCCCCTAATCCAGTTTAACAACCGTTCTTAACTAAATCTCATCAACCAGGGAGATGATCCCATCACAGTCCCAAATACACAGCATTGAATAGAGACTATTCTACCTTTAAGAAATGGGATCCATATTAAAACATGGCTTTTCTTAGGGGGCATACTTCCCTTCAAACCAGCACAAGTGACTAAGCCAGAAAGAAAAGACAAATGTAATGCTTCACTAATACAGATAAACTATAATGTACAAACAGAAATGAATTTCAGAGCATAGGTTATCAGGTGAAGGCCTACTGTAAAGGTTTCTAGATGATAGGCTCTTACAACAGTTACAACTATTCCTGAGTTTCTGCTATTATTTCTAAATTCTGAGATGCTGTGCTCTTTGTGTATAACCTGTTCACTCCCTGGAATTCTGGGCATCTGTGTGACACTTGCAAACCAGAGCTAGAATTCTGCAGTGAAAGTCCAGCATTACCCCATATAGCAACTGCTAAAAACAATAAAAAAGTGATCAGACATTATTTGAACACCAAAATTATACAGAACCTTGAATAGGGAGTAAGATTCTCCTGGTTTGTACAGGTTGGTGTGATGCCCTAATATATCCCAGGGCAATCTGGGCAAAAGATAAAAAGTATCTGCAAAGTTCCATTGAAGGACTGATGAAAAGGTGAAAACATTAAACTTCCCCACCTGGGGAAGACCTGATATTCTCATCAGCATTAGCGACTGTCAAGTTGATGGGCCAGGCCTTCTATCTGGGGCTCGACCTAATGAAAGTTATTCCTGCAAAGCTAAGCCTATTTATGATTATGCCAAGAGTCATCATCACAGATATTCATCTCTTGCTCATTTGTAGCTTTCTGTCTAAACCAACTCTGCAGGTGAACTCACTGCCCTCCCGCCTACATGGGACATGACTCCCAGAGGTGTAAATCTCTTTTGCAATGTGAGACATGATTCCCAGGAATGAGCCTGAACCTGGAGTCATGGGATTGAGAAAGCTTTCATGACCAAAAGAGGGAAGAGAAATGAAACAAAATTTCAGTGGCTGAGAGATTTCAAATGGTCTTAGGAGTTCATTCTGGGGGTTACTCTTATGCAGTATATAGATATCCCTATTCAGTTTTTGGTGTATTGGTGTACATAGAGGGAAATACATGATACTGTTTAACTATAATCCAGCAGCCTTGATACCTGAAGATGACTGTATAATTAATTATATAGTTTTTAAGTGTGACCTTGTGATTGTGAAAACCTTGTGACCGACACTCTCTTTATCCAGTGTATGGACAAATGAGTGAGAAAAGGACAAAAAAATAAATGATGGGGGTGGTGGAGGGTATGGGATGCTTTGGATGTTCTTTCTTACTATTTTTTTCCTACTTTTATTTTTATCTTTGGAGTAATAAAAATTTTCCAAAATCAATTGTAATGAATGCACAGCTATATAATGATACTGTGAACAACAGACTGTACACTTTGGATGATTATACTGGTATGGGAATACATAATATCTGTAACTAAAATTGCATTAAAAAAACAATATCTAACTACATGCTTTCTACAGGAGATGCACATTACATTTAAACACACATATAGATTAAAAGTAAAAGGCTGGAATAGGATATAACCACTGAAAAATAGTAACCATAAAAGAATCTAATTAAAGTAGACAAAATTGACTTTAGCAGAACAACTGACTAGAAACAAAGAGGGACATACGATAATGATAAAATCTCAATGCATCAAGAAGATGTAACAATTATAAATGATTAAAGCAATTTGCCTAAATGTATGTGGAGATGCCTAAAATATTGGAAGCAAAAACTGACAATTAAAAGAGGGAACAGACATGTCAACAAGTTATACTGAAGACTGCAGTAATCATCTCTCAGTAACTGATAGAACAATTTGAACAAAAGCAGTGAGGGAGAAGATGGCGGCTTAGTAAGACGCACGGGTCTTAGTTCCTCCTCCAGAAAAGCAACTAAAGAAACAGAAACAATACGAAACAGCTCCCGGAGCCACGACAGAGACCAAAAAGACATCGTACCCCATTCTGGAACGGCTGAACGGGCAGGGAGAATCCGCCGTGGTGAGATACCCGAGGGGTGCGCGTTTTCCCGGCTGGGGCGGCTGGTGACTAGGGTCCCCTCCACGCATGTGGCTCCCCGGTCTGACTGGGAACGTTGGATAGCGGGGCCCTCCCGCCACGCCTGGCGTCTCGGGCCAGCTGGGCAATTTGGACCGGCAATCCCCCAAGCCGCGGCGGCCAGCGACCCCCCCTCCACGCACGGTTTCCCGGGCCGACTGTGAGATTCGGATTGGCTAGTTAAAGGAGCCACAGCATCTTTTACTGGTGGGCCCCGCAGACAGACAAGTGCCACGAGCGCCACCTACTGGGCAGGAAAAGAAAAACAGAGCCCAGAGATTTCACAGAAAAACCTTTCAACCAGCCGGGTCCCACACCCAGGGAAATCTGATCAAATGCCCAGACACCAGCAGAAAATAATGGATGACGCTCGGAAAATTGAAGATATGGCCCAGTCAAAGGAACAAACCAATAGTTCAAATGAGATACAGGAGCTGAGACAACTAATGCTGAATATACGAAGAGAAATGGAAAAACTCTTCAAAAACCAAATCAATAAATTGAGGGAGGACATGAAGAAGACATGGGCTGAACAAAAAGAAGAAATAGAAAATCTGAAAAAACAAATCACAGAACTTATGGGAGTGAAGGACAAAGAAGAAAAAATGGAAAAAACAATGGATACCTACAATGGTAGATCTAAAGAGACAGAAGATACAATTAGTGAACTGGAGGATGGAACATCTGAATTCCAAAAAGAAACAGAAACTATCGGGAAAAGAATGGAAAAACTTGAGCAGGGGATCAGGGAACCGAATGACAATATGAAGCGCACAAATATACGTGTTGTGGGTGTCCCAGAAGGAGAAGAGAAGGGAAAAGGAGGAGAAAAACTAATGGAAGAAATTATCACTGAAAATTTCCCAACTCTTATGAAAGACCTAAATTTACAGATCCAAGAAGTGCAGCGCACCCCAAAGAGAATAGACCCAAATAGGCGTTCTCCAAGACACTTACTAGTTAGAATGTCAGAGGTCAAAGAGAAAGAGAGGATCTTGAAAGCAGCAAGAGAAAAACAATCTGTCACATACAAGGGAAACCCAATAAGACTATGTGTAGATTTCTCAGCAGAAACCATGGAAGCTAGAAGACAGTGGGATGATATATTTAAATTACTAAAAGAGAAAAACTGCCAACCAAGACTTCTATATCCAGCAAAATTGTCCTTCAAAAATGAAGGAGAAATTAAAACATTTATAGACAAAAAGTCACTGAGAGAATTTGTGACTAAGAGACCAGCTCTGCAAGAAATACTAAAGGGAGCACTAGAGTCAGATACGAAAAGACAGAAGAGAGAGGTACGGAGTAAAGTGTAGAAAGAAGGAAAATCAGATATGATATATATAATACAAAAGCCAAAATGGTAGAGGAAAATATTATCCAAACAGTAATAACACTAAAAGTTAATGGACTGAATTTCCCAATCAAAAGACATAGAATGGCAGAATGGATTACGACCCAGCAATACCACTGCTAGGTATCTACTCAAAGGACTTAAGGGCAAAGACACAGACGGACATTAGCACACCAGTGTTTATAGCAGCGTTATCTACAATAGCAAAGAGATGGAAACAGCCAAAATGTCCATCAACAGACGAGTGGCTAAACAAACTGTGGCGTATACCTACGATGGAATATTATGCAGCTTTAAGACAGACTAAACTTATGAAGCATGTAATAACATGGATGGACCTAGAGAACATTATGCTGAGTGAGTCTAGCCAAAAACTAAAGGACAAATACTGTATGGTCCCACTGATGTGAACCGACATTCGAGAATCAGCTTGGAATATATCATTGGTAACAGAGACCAGCAGGAGTTAGAAACAGGGTAAGATAATGGGTAATTGGAGCTGAAGGGATACAGACTGTGCAACAGGACTAGATACAAAAACTCAAAAATGGACAGCACAATAATACCTAAGTGTAATGTAACTATGTTGGAACACTGAATGAAGCTGTACCTGAAATATAGTTTTTTGTTTGTTTGTTTGTTTGTATCTTTTGTTTTTGTTTTTTTCTTTTTCCTTTTTATATATATATATATTTTTATTAGTATTATTATTTTAATTCTCTTCTCTATATTAACATCCTATATCTTTTTCTGATGTTTTGCTAGTTCTTTTCCTAAATCAATGCAAATGTACTAAGAAATGACGATCATACACCTATGTGATGATACTAAGAATTACTGAGTGCATGTGTAGAATGGAATGATTCCTAAATGTTGTGTTAATTTCGTTTCTTTTTTTTTTGATTAATAAAAAATAAAAATAAAAAAAAATTCATATGAAACCGAAAAAAAAAAAAAAGCAGTGAGAATATGGAAGAGCTGAACATCACTATCAACCAACTTATTATGACATACATAGAATACTACATCTAACAATACAGAATGCATATTCTTTTCAAGTACTCATGAAAATTCTCCAGGATGGACCATACGCTAGAATATAAAACAAGTACACTTTAAAATATTGAAATCATATACAGTATGTTTTTCAACCAAAGGAAATTTAACTTCAAATCAAATATTGAAAGAAAATTAACAGATTAAACGTAAGTAACATAAGATACTATATCACAAGAAAACTAGAAATTAACTTGAATGAAACTGAAACTATCCATTTATTTTATGGGATGCATATAAAGCAGTTCTAAGAGGAAAATATATAGTTTCAAATGCTTATATTAAACATGAAGATTAACTAAAACCAACTAAATTACCACCTCAAAAATTAAAAAAAAATCAAATCCAACATAAAATAAATACTTGATGATCAGAGCATAAATCAGGGAAACGGAAAAGAGAAAAACTAATGAAAATAGAAGTTGGTAAAAACAGACAAACACTTAGCTAAAACAGTCAAATAATAAAGAGAAGGCACAAAAGAAGAAAATCAGGAATTAAAGAAAGAACATTATTAAAGACCCCATAACAATGAAAATGAGTTGAAAGAAATAATATTAACAATTTCTAGCATAAAAGTAAACAATTCAGATAAAATGGATAAAATTTCTAGATAAACATAAATTACCAAAACTGATTCAAAGAAAAGAAAATCAGAACAGACCTATATTGAATAAAGAAATTGAATTACAACCTGGAACACTTCCCACAAAGAAAAGCCTAGGCTCAGACAACTTCACTAGTGAATTCTACCTAACATTTAAAGAATACCAACCCTACACAAACTTTTCCAGGAAGGATACTTCCTAATTATTTTGAGGTCAGCATCACCCTGATACCAAAGCCAAAGAAAAAAAACTAGAAGAAAACTAGCAACCAATATCCTACATTAAGATGTCTATCTATTAAAAAGCCCATAAAAAAATATTAGCAAACTGAACATGGCAACATAGAGAAATGATCACCTGCCATGAATGACTGGATTTATCACAGGAATGCAGGATTGGTTTAACATCAGAAAATTAATTAATGTAATAAACCAAATTAATAGGGGAAAAAAACAAATGATTACCTCAATAAATGCAAAAATATAATACTTCTTAATAAAAACTCTCACGTTTTTAAGAGGTAAAAGTGTTCTTATTCCCAAACAACATGATTATCAATGTGAAAAATCTTATGAATGTATGAAAAAAGATATCTGAACTAATAAGCCCAGAATACAATAACAATATATAAAAAGCAGTTGTATTTCAACATGTAAGTCATGTAAAATCCAAATATGAAATTAAGAAAATAATTCCATTCACAATAGCATGCAGCATAATAAAATACTTAGGAATAAGTTTAAGAACATGCATGTAAGATCTACACACTTAAACCTACAAGATATTGCTAGGAGAACTTTAAGAGCTAAGTAAATGGAGAAATATATCATGGAAACTCTATAGTGTTAAAAATGACCTATAGGTCCAACACAATCTCTATCAAAATTTCAGTAGACTTTTTTGGGAGAAGGTAAACTAATTTAAAAGTTTTATTTGGCATGCTATATAATTATTATTTGGACATTTATTTAAATATGTCTATGGATAAGCTAATTAACAGTAGGTGGTTAAGACTTTCATTTGTTAAATGTAAAAATATTTGTATCTTCATATTTTCCTGAAATCAGAAAAACGTTTAGTAACACAGGTCATTACTATAACAATGTAGATATTTGTAATAAATTTCTACTTGATATTTTCAGAACATTCACAGTTTTGACGGCTTATCAAGTGGTATTTAAGTTAGTGTTTAATATTCAGAACTTAAGAACTCTGCTACATGAATTTGTACATTTTTTCCTTGTTGCCTTAATTTTAAATTGGTTTGTGAAACTTACTGCGCAGACACAGGTTTTACAATGATTGTACGGATACTTTATTTAAATATGCCTATAGCTAAACTAAGATATCCATTTTTGGTGGTTCTGAGTGTACTGTTTATTTCTTTTTTTAATTAAAAAATTATTTGGGAACCCAAAGGACTTAAAAAGCCCAAACAATTGCAAAAAAGAAGAACACAGAGGATTCTCATTACTCAATTTTAATAATTAACTGGCAGAATTCTCACTTGCCATATGGGAGACCTGGGTTTGATTCCAAGACCATGCACCACGAGGGGAAAAAACTGACTCTTTTAAAAAGAATAAACACAAAAATAACAAATATAAACAATAAATAAATAATAAATCTAACTACATTGGTGTAAAGACAAACACAAAGACCAAAAGAACACAAAGTAGAGCCATTTCTCTGTCTATTGGATGGTTCCCCAAGCGGGAGTCATTTTCAGGCTTCCACCTGCTTTCTCCCTTTTGCTCTCCCACCTACCTTCTCCCTGCTTCCTTACCTCAATAAATCTGTTAATCTTTAAAATAAAAGAATACAATGTCCAAAAAGAAACATACCAATTTATAGTCAATTCAAAGAAAATTCAAAAATCAATTCAATTAAAAGGTAATTCAAATGGAAAAGGATAGCTTTTTCTAATGCAACTATCTGAAAGCAACATGAAAAGATGAATTTAGACCCTTATCCCAATTAACACAGAAAAGTTAACTCAAAGAGAATCATACATCTAAATGTAAGTGCTTATGCTCTAACACATCAAGAAGAAAACAGAAGAAAATATTTGTGATCATAGGATAGGCAAGTATTTCTTACACGTGATACTAAAATTGATCCATAAAAGAAAAACCGAGACTGAACTTTATTCTACAAAAGAAACCATAAGAAAATGAAAAGACAAGTACAGAACGGGGAAAAATCTGTAAAACATGAACCTGTAAAGAACTTGTATCCATAAAAAGAACTCTTAAAATGCAATAAAGACAGAAACCTCAATTTTAAAATTCTTTTAGCAAAAAGACTCTAATCGACACTGTACGGAGGATATACAAATGGCTGATAAGCACATAAAATGATCCTTAACATGTTGGTCATTAGAGAAATGCAAATTAAAACTATTATGTGACATCACTACATACTCACAAAATGATATAATAAAAAAGACTGACAATATACCAAGTGTTAATGAAGTTATAGAGAAACTGGCAGCCTCATAAATTGCTGGTAGAAATCTAAAATGGTATAGCAACTTTGGGAAATAGTTTGGCAGTTTACTAAGGTGTTAAATATATACTGACCATAAAATCTACCAATTTTATTCCTTAATAGCCATCTAACAGAAATGAAAACATATATCCACACAAAGGCTTGTACATTAATGTTTATATTAGTGCTACTTATAATAACCAAAATATGAAATTATTCAAGAACTGATCATTTCTTTTCAGCAATGAAAAGAAATAACTACAGATATATGCAAGTGTGAATAAACCTTCAAAACATTATGCCAAGTGAAAAAAAACCCCACAAAAGTCTCTATATTATATGATCTCATTCATAAGAAATTTCTAGAAAAGGCAAAATTACAGGCAGAAAAATCAGCATTTGCAAGGAAATTAGGGTTAGAGTAGGTCTGAATGCTAACATGCACAGAGAACTAACTATATTGATAGATGTTTCTAAAATCAGTGATGGCTGTATAGCTATACAAGTTTACTAAAATTCACTGGAGCTACACACAAAACAATGGGTGGCTTTCATGGTATACATATTATAACAGAGCTGTTTTTGAAAAGAGATACACACATAGAATAAAAAAATAAGCAGTGCCAGGAAAACTACTCAATTAATGGATAAAGGATTCTACGAACTGGTTTATACATAAAATGTTACACCCTACTGTTATCAACTAAAGTGAGAACTTACTTGAAGACCACGAATTCCTAGGAAAAATCTTTACCTGAGACTCATGAACTCTTTCTGAAATTAGAAAATTTTATATGCATATCCAAATATGTATCTTCCTCAGATTTCAAAAGAAATCTATGTCCTTGGTGAATATCTTAACTTTCTCTTTATGATTTCTTCAACCCATTGTTTGAGAAGATTTCAGTACACGTGAAAACCTCCTCTACTGAACTTTTTCTCCTCTCATAGGAAAAATGAAAAAAACAAGGTTACAATAACAGCAAGAGTTCAAAGGATTATATATGTTGGCTTTAAATATGTAATGCACCAAAATTAATTGCTATTAAGTTTGTTTCTCTGAAATAAAAAGACTGAACTAAGAGTCATCAGGTCTCTTCTATACCTTTGTGTTCTACATTGCTAGTTGCCAGAATGCAATATACCAGAAACAGAATGGCTTTTAAAAAGGGGAATTTAATACATTGCTAGTTTACAGTTCTAAGGCCGAGAAAATGTCCCAATTAAAGCAAGTCTATAGAAATGTCCAATCTAAGGCATCCATGGAAAGATACCTTGGTTCAAGAAGGCCAATGAAGTTCAGAGTCTCTCTCTCAAGTGAGAAGGCACATGGAATCATTTGCTAGCTTTCTCTCCTGGCTTCCTTTCATGAAACTCCCTGGGAAGTGTTTTCCTTCATCTCCAAAGCGCTGGCTGATGGACTCTCTGCTTCTCTTGGCTATGTGGTTCTTCTCTGCTCTCTCTGAATCACTCTCATTATCCAAAATGTTTCTTCTTTCACAGAACTTCAGAAACTAATCAAGACCCACCCAAATGGGAGGAGATACACCTCCAGCTAATCCAGTTTAACAACCACTCTTGACTAAATC
Organism: Tamandua tetradactyla; assembly: GCF_023851605.1. NCBI lineage: Eukaryota > Metazoa > Chordata > Mammalia > Pilosa > Myrmecophagidae > Tamandua > Tamandua tetradactyla. Next base: position 835,028 of record NC_135336.1, read on the forward strand.
ACATCTCTAGGGAGATTATCTAATAACAGTTTCAAATATACAGTACTGAATAGGGATGAGAAGAAACGGCTGCCTTTACAAAATGGGATTAGGATTAAACATGGCTTTTCTAGGGTACATACATCCTTTCAAACCAGCACACTTTGCTTTAGGAAGAAACTAGCTTCCGACTTCAGCACTTTCTGAAAAGAGGAGGACCAGTGAGCAATTACTTCTACTTCATTGCCCAGACAAGGATGGCAGAGGACCATAACACATTTGAGCTTGTGAAATGATCCAATCAAGGCTATTCTACAATTGGCTGAGACCATCAGGATGCCATGCAATCCAAACGTCACTCCTCTAACTTTCCCTGTGAAGAGAAAAACTAGGACTTACACAGCTAAGCCAAGGTATAGAAGGAACTGATAGCCATAAAGTAACCAAGTAAGTCCAAACTATTCTAAAAGAAAAATTATTCTGAGACTCATGAAATATATAAAATCTATGAGTAATAATGGGCAGGGTACCATTTTTACCTATTTCTTTATTCTATGACCTTCCTTACTCTTTAGATGCCCACTTTTATGAGTATCTAAAATAGCTATCCAAAAAAAAGTATGGGAGAAATAAAAGATGTTGTAAATCATTCAAAATCAACCTACGAAAGACTGCAAAATAACATCCAAGTTCAAAAGTGCACTCTCCAATTTTAAAATGTTCCAGTTCCTCACAAACAGATTAACCACCTGAAGATCCTGTTAAAATACAGATTCTAATTCAGTAGGTCTGGGGTGGGGCCTAGGAGTATGCTTATCAAGTTCCCAGGTAATTCCAAAGTATCTGGTCCAAGGACCATACTTTACATAGTAATACTCTAGAATCACTGTCTTTTTTTACATTTTGAGAGAAAGGATACCTATCAAAATTTTTGTAATATATGTGTATTATCAATATATGTGCATTTATTTATAATTTAGATATATGCACTACTATAGTAATATATAAAGTAATTAAAAATAATACAAAAAACCTACACTTATAGTCAAGATGGAGTAACAGCCATTACCCACCCACCTAAAACAACTATAAAAAAACAAAACGTATGAAACAATAACTTTGAACTCAAGGACAGTAATCCCAGAGAGGGAAAACATCAAGGTAATCCCAGATTACTGGGTTTCCATAAACTGACCAAACAATAGTGAGTCCAAGTAACACCAAGGCAGTTAGCATGTAGGGAAAAACACCAGGAAGGGGAGAAGTGCATAAAGTTCTGAATATCTGCCAAACATTCCCCTGAGTCTTCAGGTAAGTACTGATTAGGAAATAAGTGTTAGGAAACTATCTGGGATTAGGGAAAAGTCACCCAAAAGAAGGAGAGATAAAAATGACCAAATATGACACAGGGTTGGGACTAATTTGGGTTCCCAGCAGTCACAGTGGAAACCTCATAATAAAGACAACTCTGGATAGAATGACAAAAAGGGTATTCATAAAGTAATGATAAAGTACGTTGATTTTGAATGATTTACAACATCTTTTATTTCTCCCATACTTTTTTTTGGATAGCTATTTTAGATACTCATAAAAGTGGGCATCTAAAGAGTAAGGAAGGTCATTCCTTACTCTAGACTAAACTAAATGCTGCTCTGGTTCCACCTTAAAAAAAAATCATGAAACCAAGACTTGAAAAAATTAAAATTTTTCCACATCACTCAACTAGAAAAAATCTCAAAAATGTTTATAGGAATGCAAAAAAATCCAGCACCCAAAGACTCAGGTCTTTGACAACAGAGGATCCCAGGATTGAGCCTGGCCCTGGCACCATGGGATTGACGATGTCTTCTGGACTAAAAGGGGGAAAGAAGTGCAACAAAATAAGGTAATCAGTGGTTAACAGAGTTCAAATGGAATCAAGAGGCTATTCTAGAGGCTACTCCTAAGCAAGCTTCAGCTATACTGCTAATTGTCATGGTTTGCCACAGCCTAACTAACATCATTCCCCTCAAGTCCAGAGAATACCTACGGTTCTAACTGAGACTCTACGAAAGTTTCATGTACTAAATTCTTTTTCCTGAAACCTATAACCTCCACAAAGATGGAGGTTAGGACTTAGGCCAGAGGTAAAGGACTTAGGCCAAATAAGTCCTGAAACCAGAGGGACAGCCTCTACGAGAGTATGAATTAATTCCATCTCCCTATTTTATAATGTTGATATTCCTTTTAAACAAAATGAAAAAGTTAGAATGGGTATAACCCAAAGACCCCTATAGATTAGGAGTAGGCTCAAAGAAGAAGGAATTAAAACAGAGAAGATAGGATTTAAAAAGAGTATGACTGCTGAATCACTATAATATTTCTTTTAGCTTCCAGTATTCTGGAACAACTAGAAGGGAAAACCTGTCAATGTGGAATCATAATCCATACCAAACTTTCAAATCTGTTCTGTAACTACTTATTAAAATGTACTTTGAAAATTGCTTTTTCGGGGGCATATGTTATATTTCACAATAAAAAACGTTAAAAAAAAATTCCAGCACCCAAAAAGTTAAAATTTACAATGGCAGGCATCCAGTAAAAAATTACCAAGCATGCAAAGGAAGAAAATAACCTATAATGAAAAAGGAAAAAATAGAAACAGACCAAGAAATGATACAGATTAAAAGTTACTATAACTGGAGACTTCCGGAGAAGATGGCGGCTTAGTAAGACGCGCGGGTCTTAGTTCCTCCTCCAGAAAAGCAACTAAAGAAACAGAAACAATACGAAACAGTTCCCGGAGGCATGACAGAGACCAAAAAGACATCGTACCCCATTCTGGAACGGCTGAACGGGCAGGGAGAATCCACTGCGGTGAGATACCCGAGGGGCGCGCGTTTTCCCGGCCGGGGCGGCTGGCGACTGGGGTCCCCTCCACGCACGTGGCTCCCCGGTCTGACTGGAAACGTTGGATGGCGGGGCCCTCCCGCCACGCTTGGCGTCTCGGGCCAGCTGGGCAATTTGGACCGGCAATCCCCCAAGCCGCGGCGGCCGGCGACCCCACCCCCCCACGCGCAGTTTCCCGGGCCGACTGTGAGATTCGGATTGGCAAGTTAAAGGAGCCACAGCACCTTTTACTGGCGGGACCCGCAGACAGACGAGTGCCATGAGCGCCACCTACTGGGCAGGAAAAGAAAAACAGAGCCCAGAGATTTCACAGAAAAACCTTTCAACCAGCCGGGTCCCACACCCAGGGAAATCTGATCAAATGCCCAGACACCAGCAGAAAATAATGGATGACGCTCGGAAAATTGAAGATATGGCCCAGTCAAAGGAACAAACCAATAGTTCAAATGAGATACAGGAGCTGAGACAACTAATGCTGAATATACGAACAGAAATGGAAAAACTCTTCAAAAACCAAATCAATAAATTGAGGGAGGACATGAAGAAGACATGGGCTGAACAAAAAGAAGAAATAGAAAATCTGAAAAAACAAATCACAGAACTTATGGGAGTGAAGGACAAAGAAGAAAAAATGGAAAAAACAATGGATACCTACAATGGTAGATCTAAAGAGACAGAAGATACAATTAGTGAACTGGAGGATGGAACATCTGAATTCCAAAAAGAAACAGAAACTATCGGGAAAAGAATGGAAAAACTTGAGCAGGGGATCAGGGAACTGAATGACAATATGAAGCGCACAAATATACGTGTTGTGGGTGTCCCAGAAGGAGAAGAGAAGGGAAAAGGAGGAGAAAAACTAATGGAAGAAATTATCACTGAAAATTTCCCAACTCTTATGAAAGACCTAAATTTACAGATCCAAGAAGTGCAGCGCACCCCAAAGAGAATAGACCCAAATAGGCGTTCTCCAAGACACTTACTAGTTAGAATGTCAGAGGTCAAAGAGAAAGAGAGGATCTTGAAAGCAGCAAGAGAAAAACAATCTGTCACATACAAGGGAAACCCAATAAGACTATGTGTAGATTTCTCAGCAGAAACCATGGAAGCTAGAAGACAGTGGGATGATATATTTAAATTACTAAAAGAGAAAAACTGCCAACCAAGACTTCTATATCCAGCAAAATTGTCCTTCAAAAATGAAGGAGAAATTAAAACATTTATAGACAAAAAGTCACTGAGAGAATTTGTGACTAAGAGACCAGCTCTGCAAGAAATACTAAAGGGAGCACTAGAGTCAGATACGAAAAGACAGAAGAGAGAGGTATGGAGTAAAGTGTAGAAAGAAGGAAAATCAGATATGATATATATAATACAAAAGCCAAAATGGTAGAGGAAAATATTATCCAAACAGTAATAACACTAAAAGTTAATGGACTGAATTTCCCAATCAAAAGACATAGAATGGCAGAATGGATTACGACCCAGCAATACCACTGCTAGGTATCTACTCAAAGGACTTAAGGGCAAAGACACAGACGGACATTAACACACCAGTGTTTATAGCAGCGTTATCTACAATAGCAAAGAGATGGAAACAGCCAAAATGTCCATCAACAGACGAGTGGCTAAACAAACTGTGGCGTATACCTACGATGGAATATTATGCAGCTTTAAGACAGACTAAACTTATGAAGCATGTAATAACATGGATGGACCTAGAGAACATTATGCTGAGTGAGTCTAGCCAAAAACTAAAGGACAAATACTGTATGGTCCCACTGATGTGAACCGACATTCGAGAATCAGCTTGGAATATATCATTGGTAACAGAGACCAGCAGGAGTTAGAAACAGGGTAAGATAATGGGTAATTGGAGCTGAAGGGATACAGACTGTGCAACAGGACTAGATACAAAAACTCAAAAATGGACAGCACAATAATACCTAAGTGTAATGTAACTATGTTGGAACACTGAATGAAGCTGCACCTGAAATATGGTTTTTTGTTTGTTTGTTTGTTTGTATCTTTTGTTTTTGTTTTTTTCTTTTTCCTTTTTATATATATATATTTTTTTATTAGTATTATTATTTTAATTCTCTTCTCTATATTAACATTCTATATCTTTTTCTGCTGTTTTGCTAGTTCTTTTCCTAAATCGATGCAAATGTACTAAGAAATGATGATCATACATCTATGTGTTGATACTAAGAATTACTGAGTGCATGTGTAGAATGGAATGATTTCTAAATGTTGTGTTAATTTCTTTTCTTTTTTTTGATTAATAAAAAAATTTAAAAAAAAGTTACTATAACTGTATTTCATATGTTCAAAGAAAATTGAGGACAAATTGAGCAGCATGTTAGGCAGAAACACAGAAAACATTTAAAGACCCAAATCAAACTTTTTAGAGATGACAAATACAATGGTTGAGATGAAAAATACCCAGGACAAGAGTAAAAGCAGATTAGAAACTGAACGTGAAAAAAAAAGATGAGTAAACTTGGACCCAAAGCAAGAGAAACTATCCAAAATGAAACACCAGAAAAAAAATAACAATAAATAATTAGAGCAACAGTGGGCTGAAGAACAACTTCAAATGGCCTAATACATGTACAACTGGAGTTCCCAAAGGAACAGAGGGGTCAGGGAACACAAACTGAAAATTTCCTAAATTTGATGAAAATAATAAAAACCACGAGATTTAAGAACTCAAGCACAAAAAACATTGGGGGTGGGGGGAGTGGAGTAGAGGGACACTATGTAAAGCCACATCATAAGCAAATTGCTTAAAGTCACTGCTAAAATTAATAGCAACCAAACATCCAATCAAGGCAGTTTGCAAAGAAGCAAGAAACTATGACTTTCAATGAAAATAATCAATCAAAACAGATGGAGAGATAAGTCCTGAAACCTAGAGGGCCCAGCCTCTACAGAATATCAACTGGTTCCATCTCCCTACCCCATACTACTAACAGCCCCTTCCAACATGAAAAAGTTAGAATGGCCATAGCCCAAATACCCCTAAAGAGTAGAATAGAAAGATCAAAGATGATGGTAGAGTTATACAGAGAAGGTAGGGTTTAACAAACAAATGTGATTGCTGAATCATTAAACTGATGTTTCACTTCTAGTCTAGAGCAGCTAGAAGTAAAAAACCTAAAATTGTGGAATTGTAATCCATGCCAAACTCTGAAATCTGTTCTATAACTAATCATTGTGCTGTGCTTTGAAATTTGTTGCTTTTTTGTATAGATGTCATTTTTCACAAAAAAGGAAAAGAAAGTAGATTGTGATGATAAAAAAATAGTTATTCCTTCTAGCCTCCTACATTCTAGAGCACCTAGAAGGAAAAACCTGAGACGATGGTATGGCAGCCCATGACAAACTCTGGGATCTGTCCTGTAACTACTTGTTGAAGAGTGCTTTGAAAACTACTGTTTTTCTTTCTTTGTTTTGTATAATATGTTATACTATACAATAAAAAAAAGTTAAAAAAAAACAATAACAAAAACAGACCAAGAAATAACACAGATGAAAGACATAAGAACAAGAACATTTTATACAGGCTTTATAAATGTATTCCATATGCTGAAGAAGAAGCTGGAGGTAAGAGTGACCATGGAGCCACGGAGAGCACTGAAAAAGTATTTAAAGACATTATGGCTGAAAAAATTTTAAATTTGATGAAAACCATAAATACACAGATCAAGTTTGACAAACAAGCACAAGAAAACAGGGAAAATATACATCAAGGCACATCATAATCAAACTGCTTAAAATGAGTGATAAAAAGAAAAATCTTATAAGCAGTCAGAAAAAAAAAAGACGTTACATACAGAGGAAACAAAGGTAAGGATGACAGCGGATTTCTTATAAGTAATGCAAATCAAAGGTATTTATATCCAGTGAAAATATCTTATAAAAATTAAGATGAAATATTTAAACAAAATATTTATTTTTATATTTGGACATAAAAACATTGAAAGAACTCAGATGTACAGTATAATAAATGATAAAGGAATTCCTTCAAGCAGAAGGAAAATGATACCATACAGAAACCTGGATCACACATAACATATCAAACTGTATCAAATTATTTTTTTAATAAAAATATTTAATAAACCTATCAAATCAAATGTAACCTAACAAAATTTCTGGGATGCAGTTAAAGCAATATTAGAGGGGAATTCACAATGCTTATATTACGGGAGAAAAGTCTCAAATCAATGACTTCACCTTTCCTCCTTAAGAAATAAGAAAAAGAAAAGCAAATGAAGCTCTAAGTAGAAGAAAATAAAGGTCACAGTGGAAATCAATGAGACCCAAAGAGAAGATCAATCGAAAACAGTAACTGAACAGAGAAAAATCAGTGAAACCAAAACCTGGATCTGTGAGACTATCAATATAATGGATAAGCCTCTACTCAGACTAATCAGGAAAAAAAAAAGAGATGCTGATATTACCTTGATATTCCAGCCAGAAAAAGATATCATAAATCAGCATCCTTCATGAACACAGATGTGAATATTCTTAAGCTTACAGCAAATCAAATCCAAAAATATATTAAAAGAATTCATACATTATGACCAAGTACAGTTTAAGGAAGATTTATCATCTGAAAAATGAATCAATGTAATTTACCATACTGGTAGAATAAAAAGAAAAAAACATGATAATTTCAAGAGATGGAAAAAAAAAACATTTGACAAATCCTTTATCTAAACAATTTATATACATAAATATATATCCACATATATATAAACTCTGCAAATCAGGAATAGAAATGAACCTCCTCAAGTTGATAAACAGCACTGATGAAAAATGTACAGGGAACATCATGCTTAATAATGAGATTGACTGCTTTTCTCCTAAAATGATGAACAAAGCAACAATATTCATTTCTATCACTTCTATTCAGTGCTGTAGTGGAGGTCCTAGCCCTAGGCAGAGCAATAAGGCAAGAAACAGAAATTAAAGGCATCCAAAATGAAAAGTAAGAAGTAAAACTATTTTTACATGTAGAAATCACACAGAAAAATAATTTTTTTTAAGTATGAGATAAAAAACAAAGCTACTTTAAAATTTCATTTAAAAAGAAAGCTACTCACTCAGTGCATACAGTTTTCCCAGCTGATGTATGTGCAGATAGTAAAACAGACTGATTATTATCAACACACTGAATGGCTTCTCTTTGAAAATCATCAAGAATGAATGGGTATTCCTAAAAAAAATAAAATATTAATAAGTGCATGAAAACACCTAGCCATAACAGAGTACCATTAAAATCAAGAGAGGGTATCTCTTAAAGGGTTTTGGGGGCATTCCTTTACCATCCTTTTTAGGAAAAAATATGCCAACCACTATTCAAAATAGGAACAGTAAAAATACCTTTAAGCATACAGCATAAAGGGTTAGTTTTGCTAGTATATACATTATATTAACAGTAATGAAATAATGACCATTTATTGAGAACATGCTTCATAGTAGACCCTTTGAGCAAGATACTTTTTATATATTATTATTAAGCTCCACAACAGCACCTATTATTTCCTTTCATAGACAGAAACTGAGGTTCTCAAAAGTACACTCCCTAACTTAGGTTCACTCAACTAGGTGAAAACAGAGACAGACTTCAAACATAGGTCTATAAGACTTCAAGAGTTCATGTTTACTCTTTCACACCACACTGCCTTTTTCATTTGAAATTACTTGAAAATGTAAACTGTAATAATTTATTAACTTAAAGTCTATCAGAACTTCAAAACCCACTTAATATAAGCATCTAATATATGCATTATCATTTGGGTTCCTTTAGAGGTTTGAGAATTATGTAAAATTGTATGTAAAACTTGTACAACATGCATTTTTTCCCTACAGAAAAGATGTTAACTTTCATTAGGCTCTCTTTTAAATGTTAAGAATCACTACCTTAATTTTTCAAAAACTCATCATGTGATGCTTGGTTTCCAGCATGCTAGTTTTTGTTCTCACTGTATTTGTTTCCAGGTGGCTGGAACTCCTTGGTATCTGTACACACTGTTCTCAGTATAATAATCTATTCTCTGTATAATAATCATCTGAAAAAGTTTAAATTTAAGGATCTTAAGAAAAAGACAGACTCACAAAACTGTACAAACTGATTCATCACAGACCTTTGCAACTTTTCCAACTCGAGGTTTCAGTGGTAAATAATCTTCATGTGCAGGAAGCACAACCTAACGTCAAATTAAAATTCAAAAAATCACCAACTTACTATTGGCAATTGTCACATTTGGCACTTCACAAAAATGAAAGTGTCAAAAGTAAAGGTGATGAATTACAGAGTGTCTAATAATCTTAAGACACTGTATAATTAAATAAATTAAAATTAAAGAACAACACAAAAAGTTAAAATGGCAACACTCAAAAATACCTCTACTAGCATTTGTCTCACAGCAAAGTTAAGTGAAAGATCACACATCTATTTCAGAAAGCTAGGCTAGATAAGTCCTGAAACCCAGAGTTAACAGTCTCTTCAAGAGCTCAACCTGGTGCACTCCCTATCCTATAATGTTAACACCCCTTTTCAAAATGAAGAGGTTACAATGGTCACAGCCCAAATATCATTAAAGACTGGGAGAAGAATCAAAGGAGGATTAATCAAAGGAGCTGTAATGGAGAAGATAGGATTTTATAGATGAGTACGACTACTAAATCATTAAATTGGTATTTCCTTTTAGTCTTCATTGCGTAAGAGCAGTTAGAAGGAAATACCTGAAATTGTGGAACTATAACCTATAGCATACATTGAAATTTGTTCTATAACTACTTCTTAAAATGCACTTTAAAATTAACCACCTTTTTTGTATGTATGTCATATTTCACAGAAAAAATGTAAAAAAAAAAAAGATCAACATTTCTATCTCCCGGCAGAAACTCTGTATTTGTTAAGGTCTAGGACTTATCTTAGTTATCTTTGTGTTTTCCACATCTAAAGTCCTGACACTGTTTATATATTTCTCACTGTATGATAGAAAACTAACTTATTGTATGAAGGGTCCACAGTTAAGATATGCACAGAAATTAGAAATCATAGCCAATAAACAGACATTAGACAAGATTAGCTGCTTTAAAAGTAGAAATGCCAGTAAACTTGTGTGACTCAAGTAGAAATAAGGTGATATGGGTAGAATTTCAGAAAAAATGACTAGAATCTGAATATAATTAAGAAAAGTTAAACAATCAAAAATAAAACTTAATGAATTATACCCAGTATGAAGACTGTATTAGAAGTGTGATGTGCTAAATGGAGTCTATAACAGGAATTTGGTATTTCATACAGCACACTTCAAGACAAGAGTGAACTATGAGTTCTTAATGGTGAATGAACACTTTTGGGAGACGGGAATAGTTTTCATCGGTCTTTCCCTTAATACTAAATATTCCTCTTTAGTATGATTTCAAGAATGTTCTAAGTTTCTAATTCTGCTTTCCCGGTAGTTTGAGAAAGATGACTACTTATCTATTAAATTAAGAAAATCAAATTCTTTTGTATCCCTCAATCTCTTATAAGTACAATGAAAGTGAGTCTATCTAGACAGCCCAACCTTGGGTACAATAACAAGTTTCTGGACCTAAAAAGCTAAAGATTAGTGTCTAAATCACAACATGATCCCCACCCAAGTTAAGACCAACCATGGGACCAACCTGGTTAGTTGACCTCCTTCATGGGTCTCTCAATAGTCCATGAGACATCAACAAAGGACATCAGCACAAAGCAATTAAGATTTCAGTAGCTCTGAGATTTAACAGGAACAAAATAAAAAACTGTGTTTTTATATTTCTCAGATCAAAGGTTGTTTTTTAACTCTCTGGAAACAGTCTGAGTACCAACAACACATAAAAGACAGGTAAAAGACAAGAAGTCTGAAGAGACTAAGGAGTCAGAAAACCAGAAGAATGACTGAATCAAAAGGACTTAGCAATTAGTTACTGATGATCACTGCCAGAGCAGTTTCAAAAGAATGAAGAGAGAAAAAATCTAATTTTAGCAGATTAATATATAAATAAACAGTTAGAAAGTGTAAACAGGGATTCTTCCAGGAGTCTTCAAACAAATCACTCAACAGTAACTCTGAGAAGGCAGGGACATGTCTCTTTTGTTTATCTCTTTATACTCAGTACCTAATAAAATGGATTTGGCACTCAAAAATTATTTCTCAAATGGATGATTATAAAAGGGTAGAAGACAACAATGGTATGGTCTCCTTTAGAAAATGCTTACAAGAAAACAGGGGCTGCCAGGTCAAGATGGATGGAGGCTTAATAACATGCGCATTTTAGTTCGTCCTCCAGAACAACTACTAAATAACCAGAAACAGTACAGAACAGCTCCTGGGGCCACGTCAGTGACCAGACACAGTCTGGACCAGGTGGACCGGCTGCGAGCACCCCCCAGAACCTTGAGTTCCCAAAGCTGTGGTGGCCAGCGCCCCTCCCCGACAGAGGAGAAAGGAAAGGACTTTACCAGCAGCAGGGACTGGGCACAATCAAACACCAATTGTGGAACTAATTAACAAATTCTGACTACTAAAAATAGGTCCCCAGCTTAGGTGAACCTGATCAAAGTGGAGGTTGCTCATTTTTGCCCTGGCGCCAAGGGGGCAGGACTGACAGAAAAAGGGGAAACAAAAAAGAAGGAAACAGAGGTTTCTGTGGCTGTGTATCTACAAAGGCTTGACTGCCTCTGGATACAGTGGCAGGACTTTTCAGGCTGCAACTGCCCTAGGCATAGGCAGAAGTGAGCCCTTTTGGGGGCTTATCTAGAGCCTGTGCCTTCCCCAGGGGAGGGGTGAAGCCCCACCCTGGTGGAATCCTTCCATCAAGGAATTCAGACACCAGGGCTTGGTAATTTGAAGCCATTAAAACCAGCCTACAACCTCTCCTCTGTCTCCACCACGCCCCCAGCAGGGAGAATCTGCCAAAGTTAAAGGTACCACATCATCTTATGCTGGTGGGACCTGCAGTCAGACAAGCGCCACATACTAGGCAGGATAAGAAAAACAGAGTCCAGAGATTTCACAGGAAAGTCTTTCAACTGCTGGGTCCCACCCTCAGGGAAACCTGATGCAGGTGACTCTTTCCACCTAATAGGAGGCCAGTTTGGTCTGGGAAAATCTTGCTGGGGTCTATAATATCTAAGTAGACCCTCCTAAGTGTGTGGGGGGGAAAGGCACCACACAAGCAGGGTAAGAAACAAGAAAACAAGAGCTGAAAAATTCTCCTCTGTTAAACAAAACTTAAGCTAAAGGTCCAAATAAACCTGAACGGAATGTCAAAAAACAGACAACAAATTCATCCAGCAAGAAAACCCTAGATAAAAGAAGTGAAAGCAATCTCCAGAATAAACTAATTAAGGTAATTAAATGCCTAGACGCCAGTAAAAAATAACAAATCACACTAGGAAAATTGAATATATGGCCCAGTCAAAGGAACAAACCAACAATTCAAATGACATATAGGAGCTGAAACAATTAATTCAGAATGTACGAACAGACATGGAAAACCTCATCAAAAACCAAAGCAATGAACTGAGGGAGGATATAAAGAAGGCAAGGAAAGAACAAAAAGAAGAAACTGAAAGTCTGAAAAAACAAATCACAGAACTTATGGGAATGAAAGACAGTAGAAGAGATGAAAAAACAATGGAAACCTACAATGGTAGATTTCGAGAGACAGAACGTAGGATTTCTGAACTGGAGGATGGAACATCTGAAATCCAAAAAGAAATAGAAACTATAGGAAAAAAAATGGAAAAATATGAGCAGGGACTCAGGGAATTGAAAGACAATATGAAGCGCATGAATATACATGTTGTGGGTGTCCCAGAAGGAGAAGAGAAGGGAAAAGGAGGAGAAAAACTAATGGAGGAAACTACCACTGAAGATGTCCCAACTCTTATGAAAGACTTAAAATTACACATCCAAGAAGTGCAGCGTACCCCAAAGAGAAGAGATCCAAATAGACATACTCCAAGACATTTAATAATCAGAATGTCAGAGGTCAAAGAGAAAGAGAGGATCTTGAAAGCAGCAAGAGAAAAGTAATCCATCACATACAAGGGAAGCCCAATAAGACTATGCGCAGATCTCTCAGCAGAAACCATGGAGGCGAGAAGACAATGGGATAATATATTTAATTAAAAGAGAAAAACTGCCAACCAAGAGTTCTATATCCAGCAAAATTGTCCTTCAAAAATGAGGGAGAAATTAGAACATTTTCAGACAAAAAATCACTGAGAGAATCTGTGACCAAGAGACCAGCTCTGTAAGAAATACTAAAGGGAACACTAGAGACAGATACGAAGACAGAAGAGAGAGGTGTGGAGAAGAGTGTAGAAAGGAAGACTATGAGTAAAGATAAAAAGAAGGAAAATTAGATATGACATATAAAATCTAAAAGGCAAAATAGTAGAAGAAACTACTACCCATGCAGTAGTAACACTGAATGTTAATGGATTAAACTCTCCAATCAAAAGACATAGTCTGGCAGAATGGATTAAAAAACAGGACCCATCTATATGCTGTCTCTACTCAAAGGACACGAGGCCAAGGACACAAATGGACATTTACACACCAATGTTTATAGCAGCATTATTAACAATTACCAAGAGATGGAAACAGCCAAAATGTCCATCAACAGACAGTTGGCTAAACAAACTGGGACATTTATGTAAGATGGAATATCATGCAGCTGTAAGACAGAATAAAGTTATGAAGTATGGAACAACATGAATGGACCTTAAGAACATTATGCTGAGTGCGATTAGCCAGAAACAAAAGGACAAATACTGCATGGTCTCACTGACATGAACTGACATTAGTGAATAAACTTGGAATATTTCCTTGCTAACAGAGACCATCAGGAGATAGAAATAGGGAAGATATTGGATAATTGGAGCTGAAGGGATACAGATTGTACAACAGGACTGAATATAAAAACTCAGAAATGGACAGAACAATATTATGAAGCTGCATATGAGAATGATAGAGGGAGGAGGGCTGGGGCATAAATGAAATCACAAAGAAAGATAGACGATAAAGATTGAGATGGTGTAATCTAGGAATGCCTAGAGTGCATAATGATAGTGACTAAATGTACAAATTTAAAAACTGTTTTTGCATGAGGAAGAACAAAAGAATGTCATTACTGCAGTGTGCTGAAAATAGATGGTGCTTAATATTTTAAAATTTCAACTAATGTGGGAGACTAAAGCAAAAAATGTTTATTTGGTACAAATCTATACTTTGACTAGTGCATCTCCTAATATAACCTATGTAGATAGTTGATTGAACACCTTAAGTTCATGGAACTTTGTATAGGACATGACATTTTGTTGGTTTGTCCAGGTGATGCCCTGATGAATCCCAGAGTGATTTGATCAGTGAGTGGAAAAGTATTTGCAAAGTGCCCTTCGGGGAATGGTGAGAATGGGGGAAAACTCAACTTCCCCAAGTTGAATTCTTGATATTCTCACAAGCAGTGTGGACAACCAAAGCTATAGGCTGAGCCCCCAGTCTTGGGGTTTGTTCATATGAAACTTAACCCCCCAGGGGATAGGTCAAGCCTACTTAAAATTAAGCCCAAGAGTCATCCCCAAGAGAACCTCTTTTGTTGCTCAGGTGTGGCCTCTCTCTCCAGCCAACACAGCAAGCAGACTCACCACCCTCCCCCTGTCTATGTGGGACATGACCACCAGTGGTGTAGATCTTCCTGGCAACATGGGACAGAAATCCCAGAATGAGCTGAGATTCAGCATCAAGGGATTGAGAAAAACTCTAGAATGAGTTGAGACCCAGCATCAAGGGATTGAGAAAACCTTCTCAACCAAAAGGGGGAAGAGTGAAATGAGACAAAGTGCCAATGGCTGAGAGATTCCAAACACAGTTGAGAGGTTATTCTGGAGGTTATGCTTATGCATTAAGTAGGTATCACCTTGTTATCCAAGATGTAATGGAGAGGTTGGAGGGAACTGCCTGAAAATGTAGAGCTGTGTTCCAGTAGCCATGTTTCTTTATGATGATTGTACAATGATATAGCTTTCACAGTGTGACTGTGTGATTGCGAAAACCTTGTGTCTGATGCTCCTTTTATCTACCTTGTCAACAGATGAGAGGAACACATGGAATAAAAATAAATAATAGGGGGAACAAATGTTAAAATAGATTTAGTTTGAAATGCTAGTGATTAATGAAAGGGATCAGTAAGGGGTATGGCATGTAAAATTTTTTTTTCTTTTCTCTGTTATATTTTTCTGTTGTCTTTTTCTTTCTTTTTCTGAATTGATGCTAATGTTCTGGGAAATGATCATGATGATGAATATGCAACTATGTGATGATATTGTGAATTGCTGAGTGTATGTGTTGGGAATGTTTGTGTTTCTTGTAATTTTTTTTAATTAATAAAAAATTAAAAAAAAAAAAGAAAACAAGGACCTCGACGGTAAGTTTTTAAGGCAGACACACTTAGTCCAAAGTGGTAATTATTATTTCTGGATTTCGAGAGGTTGTTTTATATATATATATAAAACCTGATACTTAGAGATAAGATCGAAGCTGACACGTTGTGGTTAAAGTAATTCAGAATACAGGAGAGTTAGAAAGACAACATCTATATTTTAGAAGCATACATACTTTTTGAGATCAAAGAAAGGTTCATTTAGTTTGGAATCAAAATTTTCTGTAACACATAATCTCACTCAAACTATCTGTATAACTCATTTGAACAACTGAAACACAGGGAGCCTAGAATAAGAGATCCTTTAATGCTGTATAACCTAATGTAATGCCTGGATACATCCTAGAGTATACTAAGCAAATAATCGAAAAGTATTGGCCATCTCTCTCCAGCCAACACAACAAGCAAACTCATCACCCTCCCCCTGTCTAAGTGGGACAGGACTCCTAGGGGTGTGGACCTTCCTGGCAATGTGGGACAAAAATCCTAGAATGAGCTGGGACTCAGCATCAAGGGATTGAGAAAACCTTATTGTGACCAAAAGGGGGAAGAGCAAAATGAGACAAAATAAAATGTTAATGGCTGAGAGATTCCAGAGTCGGGAGGTAATCCTGGAGGTTATTCTTACACATTAAATAGATATAACCTTGTTAGTTAAGATGTAATGAAGAGGCTGGAGGGAACTGCCTGAAAATGTAGAGCTGTGTTCCAGTAGCCATGTTTCTTGAAACTGATTGGATGATGATACAGCTTTCACAATGTGAGTCTGTGATTGTGAAAACCTTAGGTCTGATGCTCCTTTTATCTACCTTATCAACAGATGAGTAAAACACACAGAATAAAAATAAATAATAGAGAGAATAAATGTTAAATTTAGAAATTGAAATGCTAGTGGATCAATGAAAGGGAGGGGTAAGGGGTATGGTATATGGGAATTTTTTTCTGTTTTCTTTTTATTTCTTTTTCTGAATTGATGCAAATGTTCTAAGAAATGATCATGATGATGAACATGCAATTAGGTGATGATATTGTGAATTAATGATTATATATGTAGAATGGAATGATATGTTATGAATGTTTGTGTTTGTTTGCTGTTATATTTTTTTAATTAAAAAATTACTAATAAAAAAAAGTATTGACCAAAGAGATGGAAACAGCCCAATGTCCATCAACAGACGAGTGACTAAACAAGTTATGGTATATACAGACGGTGGAATATTACACAGTTTTAAGAGAGAATAAAGTCATGAAGCATGTAATAACATGGATGGACCCTGAGGACATCATCATCTCTGAGATGAGCCAGAAACAAAAGGACAAGTAGTAGATGGTCTCACTGATATGAACTAACATTGAATGAACTTGGAGAATTTCAGATAGGATCAGGGGTCATCAGGAGATAGAAACAGGGTAGATATTGGGTAATTAGAGCTGAAGTGATACAAATTGTGCAAAAGGACTGATTGTAAAAATTCAGAAATGGATGGTACAATACTACCTGATTACAGCACAATAATGTAAGTACACTGAATGAAGCTGAATGTGAGAATGATGGGAGGAGGGCTGGGGGCACATATGACGCAGACAAAGATAGACAATAGAGACTGAGATGGTATAATCTAGGAATGCCTACAGTGTACAATGATAGTGACTAAATGTAGAAATTAAAAAATGTTTTTGCATGAGGAAGAACAAAGGAATGTCAATATAGCAGGGTGGTGAAAATAGATGGCCATTCATGTTTTGAAACTTCAACTTCCATGTGAGAATAAAGCAAAATATGTTTATTTGGTACAAAATTTATATTTTGAATAGTTTATTTCCTAATATAACTTATATGGACAGGTCAATTGAACACCATTAAGTACATGGAACCTTGAATAGGGCCTGAGGTTTTGTAGGTTTGTCCAGTGTGATGCCCCGATGAATCCCAGAGTGATTTCAACAGTAAATAAAGAAGTATTTGCAAAGTCCCTTTGGGGGAATGGTGAGAAAGGGGGAAAATTCAACTTCGCCGTTTGGAGAATTCCTGATATTCCCAAAAGCAGTGGGGACAACCAAATCAATAGGCTGAGCCCTCAATCTTGGGATTTATTCATATGAAATTTATCTTCACAAAGGATAGGTTAAGCCTACTTAAAATTAGGCATAAGAGTCACCCCCCAGAGAACCTCTTTTGTTACTCAGATGTGGCCTATTTCTCTCTCAGCCAACATGGCAAGCAAACTCACTACCCTTCCCCTCTCTACCTGGGACATGACTCCCAGGGGTATAAACCTCCCTGGCAACATGGGACAGAAATCCTAGAATGAGCTGGGTCTCAGTATCAACAAATTGAGAAAACCTCTCATCCAAAAGGGGGAAGAGAGAAATGAGACAAAATAAAGTGTCACTGACTGAGAGATTTCAACAGCAACAGCATCAAGAGGTTATCCTGGAGGTTATTCTTATACATTATATAAATATTCCCTTCTTTAGTTTAAGGTGTATTGGAGAGGCTAGAGGGAAGTGACTGAAACTGTAGAGCTGTGTTCCAATGGCCATGTTTCTTGAAGATGAATGTATAATGATACAGCTTTTGCAATGTGACTGTGTGATTGTGAAAATCTCGTGTCCGATGCTCCTTTTATCTATGGTATGGACAGATGAGTAAAAAATATGGATTAAAAATAAATAAATAGGGCGGGCCGCGGTGGCTCAGCGGGCAAAGTGCTTGCCTGCTATGCCGGAGGACCTCGGTTCGATTCCCGGCCCCAGCCCATGTAACAAAAACGGAGAAACAGAATACAATAAAAACAAGAAAATGTTTAAAGATGTTTCCCTTTCTTCCTTCCTTCCTTCCTTCTATCCTTCCTTCCTTCTCTCTGTCTTTCCTTTAAAAAAAAAAATAATAAATAAATAAATAAATAAATAAATAAATAATATGGGAACAAATGTTAAGATAAATTGAGTAGAATGAAATACTAGTGATCAATGAAAAGGAGTAGTAAGGGGTATAGAAAAAGAGGGGGAACAAAGGTTAAAATATATTGGGTAGATGGAAATACTAATGGCCAATGAGAGGGAGGAGTAAGGGGTATGTATGTATGAGTTTTTTCTTTTTCTTTCTTTTTCGAGTGATGAAAAAGTTCTAAACAATGATCATGGTGATGAATAGTACTGTGTGATAATACTGTGAGCCACTGATTGTACACCATATATGGAATGTTTGTATGTCAAAAATATTCGTGTTTGTATGTTGTTCTGGTTCGTCAATTAAAAAAAAAAAGTAATGGCCAAATCCCTTGAGGGATGGGAGAAAAAATAGGGAACTATCAAACGTTACCATCAGGAAATCCACTGATATTATGTCAAACTTAGGGACACCCAAATCAATAGGCCATGTCCTTCATCTTGAGGCTTACTCTTGTGAAGCTTAAGTAGGTAGTGGAGAAGCTTAGCCTACCTATGGTATGCCCAAGAGTGACCTCTGGAGGACCTCTTTTGTCGCTCACATGTGGCCTCACTCTCTCTAAGCCCAACTATGCAAGTCAAATCATAGCCCTCCTTGCTATGTAGGACATGACATCAGGGTGAAAATCTCCCTGGTGATGTGTGGATGACTTCAAGGGATGAATCTGGCCCTGGCACCGTGGGATCAACAACTCCATCCTGAATAAAAGAAGTATAACTAATAGAGCAGCAGTGAGAGAGAGTTCAAACAGAATCGAGAGGCTTCTCTGGAGGATGCTCTTTTGCAAGCTTCGGTTAGATACTGCTACCTATTACAACCTACCAAACCCCAACCAGGGTCAATCCAGACAATCCTAAAGAACACTAGTGTTGCATGAACTAATGTAACTTTCCAGAAACCTACAACCTCCAGATGGGTCCCTGGACCAGATAAGTCCTGAAACCTAGAGGGCCCAGCCTCTCCAGAACATCATATCATTCCATTTCCCTACCCCATATTAGTGACAGACCCTTCCAACATGAAAAAGTTAGAATGGCCATAGCCCAAACACCCTCTAAAGAGAGGGCTAGAAAGATTAAAGGTGATGGTGGAGTCATATAGAGAAGATAGGATTTAACAAATGAATACAATTGCTGAATCATTAAAGTGATATCTCTTTTAGTATCCAAAATCTTAGAGCAGCTAGAAGTAAAAAACCTAAAATTGTGGAATTGTAATCCATGTCACACTCTGAAATCTGTTCTACAACTAACTGTTGTACTGTGCTTTGAAATTTATTACTTTTTTGTACAGACGTCATTTCTCACAAAAAAGAAAAAAAGTCTATCGTGATGACCAGTAAATATTTATTCCTTCTAGTCTCCTATATTCTAGAGCAGCTAGAAGGAAAAATCTGAGATGATGGTATAGTAGCCCAGGTAAAACTCTGGGATCTGTCCTATAACTACTTGTTGAAAACTGCTTTGAAAACCATTGCTTTTATGTCTTTGTTTTGTACATATGTTATACTATACAATAAAAAAAGTTGGGGAAAAAAAAAAAACAAGAAGAAAAATAACACAGCAGCCGTAAGTAGCCTAAACCAAAAGAGAAGCTTTTCCATGTTTATAAACTGATAGAAAAGGGCAAACAGAATAAAATGAGACTGTAGAAATAGAAAAGGGAAATGGAATAATCAAAGTGTCTGTCGAGGCAGGAGCAACAGCACTGGCAGAGCAATCCTTCTTAGCTTGGTAGGCAAAGTATCATTTCCTTTGATACACAGGACTAGTGCACACAGGCTTGTGAAAGAGATTATAATCAGAGGATACTCCAACTCAATTTCTTCAGTCCTCTACATGAAGAAAAAAGTAAAGTTAGTTGCTAAGAAAGTGAAAGGAGGTGACAATGCAGGATTAGAAGGGAAAGAGGATAAGAGCTTCTGATCTCTTGGGAGTAGGGCTTGTTTCTTTTATTGCTTTGTTTTGTCTTTTGGAACCTCAGAGCATCAAACAGGATACAATATAAGTATTCGGCAAATAAGTAAAAATGATTAATTTTGCAAACCTAAATGCTATTTCTAAAGGAAGGAACATAAGGGATTTTCAGTAGAAAAACAGGGATTTTAAAAGATAAGGTCCTAAAGCTATATCAAGAGCCATTTTTGTTCATTTGGAATTTCTTTGCTTATTCAACAGAGACTTTTTATAAGACTCTCCAACTACCTGAAACTAGAACTTGTAAGGTTCTATCATAATGATAAAAGACTTAATAGAAGGAAACAGTGTCAAAGTTCCCTGTCCTAAGTTTATAAACATTCACAGCTAAATGGCTACTATATACATTATCAGTGAGCACTTTTACAAAGAAAATGCAATTTGCATGAGCAAGACATGAAACAGAATAAGATGGGAAAAAGGAAACTTCTGCTACTTGACCTTAGGAGTACAGGAATGAACAAGCATAACACCTACTTTGTGCTGGATACTTTACCCAATTTTTCATATAATCTTTACAACCAACTTATTAAGTAGATCCCATTATCCCAAATTAAAATACACTGTTTAAAGAAGTGAAAGAAATTATCCAGGACTGTAGTTAATAAAAGTGGTGGGTGAGGATGTGATCTCAGGTGTGATTATAAAGACCTAGCAACTTTACTAGACTATGTGCATGCAACCAAAACTGTTTAATATTTTAGAGATCCTCAAGGCTAAATTTTTGGTTGACTGTTACACTAAACACTTCAAAGAAAAATCTTTGTATTTTAATATATTAAAAATCTTTGTATTTTTAATATATTTATAATATACTAAACTTAATATTAAATAATATTAAATATTTATAACACCAACTAGTGTATGCTGTTTGTGCTTACCTCATGTGTACAGCCTTCGACAGTTTCAACTGCTTGTACCTTGACTCTAGGCATCAGGTCTGCCAAACTTAAAAAGAAAAAAATTTTAAGTTACACAAAAATAAATTATTTTTCTATAATTAGGTAAGTCTCCCAAATGCATTTTTAAGAAAAATGACACTGCTTGATTATAATTACTTCAAACTGGAAGGACTTTTACTGTTAAGAATATTTGAAAAAATTTCACATTATATATTTTACGTGTTAAGAATTCAAAATAGCTAGTATCCTTGATAACAAATACAGATGAAATAGACTGCTAGTTGGATTATTAAAACAATTATATCAGGTTAGAGCCAATAACTATCCTGAATAAAAAACAACTCTACAAAGCACCGTCACTACATCAAAACACAAAGGTGATTATAAAAACTAATACATGACAGGAAGTATAAAATAAAAAAGCCTACTTTTGTAGTAGTGTGTCTGATTCTTACATGATTTTCTAAATTATATTCAGCTAAATTCTCTGTTTAGACCACAAAAGGACATAGATTATAGATAAACTGAAGAAAAATAGATGTACTTCTGGACTATATTATTCTCTTATTTTATGTACTTCTAATTTTTACAAATATCATATTTTGGATAAAACCTGAGAATCACTACAATAAACAGCACTGCCTTTAAATATCAGTATTATTTGTAACCTATTCCACTGGTTTGGGCACACAGTGCATCTTAAATATTCTAATGGCACATCTACCACCATTTAAGTAGCCAATTTTGCTAGCTACGACAGCTAATCAGTTAAAAAAAATTTCTAAGAACAGTAAATTTCTTCATGGTAGAGCCAAGATAACATAGGAGACACAAGAAAGGAGAAACAAAGCCACCATCAGAAAATAGGTCAACATAAGAAATGAAACTAAGTTATAGAAAGTTCCATCTTTCAAAATCAGAGAAATACCAGCTAATTTGTCCACATATATCCATGGGCCACTCTACTGCTTCAGGGGTCTTGAGGCTCACAGCCATTCCATTTGCTGCTGCATGGGACACTGATAATTTAATTCCTCCCCATGTTCCTTTTCACTGATTCCTTCAAATGGATCAATTTTATTCCTTCCTTTTATTTCACTCTTCTCCAGGGATTGTCTTCTTATGGTATTTCACAAATAAAAGAAACATGTCTTTTCTCCTTTAAATAAAAAAAACAGGCCTCAAGATCCTTTCTCTAAATACACTCCAAAGTATTTAAAGACAAGTCTGATGACTCCCAGGGATACAAACCTCCCTGCCAACGTGTGACAGAAATCCTAGTAAGAGCTGTGACTCAGCATCAAGGGACTGAGAAAACCTTCTCATCCAAAAGGGGGAAAAGAGAAATGAGACAGAATAAAGTGTCAGCAGCTGAGAGATTTCAGAGTTAAGAGGCTATCCTAGAGGTTATTCTTATGTATTATACAGATATCCCCTTTTTAGTTTATGGTATATTAGAGTGGCTAGAAGGAAGTACTTGAAAATGTAGAGGTGTATTCCTGTAGCCATGTTTCTTGAAGATGATTGCATGATATAGCTTTTGCAGTGTGACTGTGTGACTGTGAAAACCTTGTGTCTGATGCTCTTTTCTATCTATGGTATGGACAGATGGGTAAAAAATATGGGTAAGAAATATACAAAATAGGGGAACAAAGGTTAAAATAAATTGAATTGACTGAAGTACTAGTGGGCAGTGAGAGGGAGGGGTATGGGGTGTGAAATGTATGAGATTTTTCTTTTCTCTTTTTTATTTCTTCTGCTGGAGAGATGCAAACGTTAAAAAAATGATCATGGTGATGAATACACAACTTATGTGATGATATTATGAGCCACTGATTGTAAACATGTGAAGAATGTTCGTATGTTTGTTGTTTACAATAAAAAATATATATATATGAGTCTGTTCTAGTCTCCCAATGCCCCCAAATTTATATAAATGTCCTATATCTATGTTTGTAAGAGTACATAAAGAACATTTATCTTCATTTCACTAAGCAAAAACTTTTATAAAACATAAACATAAGCAATTTTCAAAACTTCCCAAATTAAGAGCTCCCAACATTTATGACAATGGAAACAGTACCTTAAGTCTTCAGTTATTGACTCTTCTACCCTGGGCTTCTTTCCAAAAATGGATTCATCTGTGCCTTCAAAATCTCCATCTCTCTTGTTTTTTCCACTATTAGTTGAATCCAATTGAAATTTACTATCAATACATTTCCTGAAAAATAAACATCTAAAAATTAATTCTACAGTTTATGTTCTAACTTTAGGGATGACACAATAAAATGAACACCATGAGCAGAAAAAGTCATTTAAACAGATGAGTGCTACAAATAAAAACTGGCTGTAGCCCCAAACGCTCTAACTTAACCAGGAAAACTGAATACTACTCCTTTTGGATCTCACAATTTTTTGGAACTTTGGTTTAAAATATTTTAAATCCCACATTAATATAACCATTAATGTAAATTTCTTAAAATTTGAAAATCAAACCACCATTAGATATTTACATGAGTACCTTCAGTAAGTATTTAATGCTTACTCTGATGGCATAATATTACTATTTGAGAGGAAGTTTATTTTTATGGCTGCAATGGCTGGCTGAAAGTAGTGACAATAAATGGTACTTGGTGAACTGCATATCCAATAAGGTATTCTACCCTCATCTTACACACACAAAAATGCCATCTGCCCAAATCCATAAGGATTTTAGATCTAATCATCAAAGGTAAAAACAACAATGCCTCCAGAAGATAAAGCAGGAAAATTATCCTTATGGTTTCATAAGCAGGACATGAAAATTACTAACCAAAAAGCAGAAGTTTAATAAGCTGAACTGCATTAAAATTAACAATTTCTGTTAATCAAAAGGTTCCATTAATAGAGAAAGAGGCAAGACAAATAGCTCGAGGAGATAAATGAAACATATATAATGACCAAGGCTTACATCTAAAATACTGGTTAATTAAAAAAAATTCTAAAAATGAACAAATAGAGAAGGGATAAGAGGGTGACTGAGGCAGCAATCTGGGAGTGCGGCTGACCTGGGAGAACCTTCTGCACCACGTGTGGCAGCCCTGAGTGCAGAGGCCGAGGAACTGAGAGGCAGAGGGCTGGAGCCTGGAGTGGAGGCACAGAGCAGCGGAGCCCGTGGGAGAGCACAGGTATACGGGACTAGGAGGTAAGCCAGGCCGCATTCCTTGGGCGCACTACCCTCACCGGGGCAGCCCCATGACCAGTGACTCACCCCACACCCCATGCACCTGAACCACCTCACCCACTCCAATTCCACGTGCCCTACCCCACCAGTCCCCAGTGCACGTACCTGCCCCCCATCCCCACCCAGAGTGCAGCACAACCCAACTCTCCTACCCCCCTCCCAAGCACTACCCCCCTCCCTGTTCCCTGCAGGGTGTTACCAGTGCATAAATGTCACAGGCACTAACCTCCATACCTAGGATACCTCCCATCCCTCCCCCACTCCCCTGCCCATTGTGTGGCACAGCCTCACCCCACCCTCCCTGAGCTCAGCACATCCGTTTGTAGCACTCCCAGGCCCATGCATGCACACGGACCCCCAATCATGTCATTCAGCTCTGGAAACTACATGTTACAGCAGTCCTAGAACCATGCGTGCACACAGCCCTCAGCCTCACTTCCCAGCTCTAAGAGCCGACCTGCACAGCTGGGTCACATATGCCCCCAATCCATGAAGGAATAATACCAACCTGCTGCCACAGCTCTATGCATGCGCACAAAAGGCCCCATGCCATAGACCAGTGCACACCAGGGTTATGTCCCCCAGATCAGTGCACCTGCACAGCTATATCCTCCCGGGCCGCTGGGCACACATGTTCACAAGCACCAGTGTAACACCCCCAATCTAGGCCCATTACCTGTCCTGAAACAAATTATCATACTGAGTGCTCCACCCCTTGCCCTGCTCCCTGCTGTACAACCATCCCACAAACACAAGGCCTTAGACTACTAAAAGAAATCAACTCCCAAAGTAAATAATCAAGATATCTACCAGCGATGAAGACAGAGAAGATCACTAAGCATATCACAATGCAGACAGATATGGCCCTGCCTAAATACCAAATTAAAACAGCTGAGGAGACAGACACTGAACTAATCAAAGATGTTCATACAACTCTACTTAATAAAATAAGTAGGTAGCAAAGGAGATCAAGAAAACAGTAGAAAAGCACAAAGAGGAATTTGAAAGTATAAATAGAAAAACAGCGGAAAACACGAGATTAAAGACTCTGTTGACCAAATAAAAAACATACTAGAGGCACACAACATCAGATCTGAAGAGACAGAAGAAAGAATAAGTGATATAGAGGATAGGATAATTGATTTCAAAGACTCAAAACAGCAAATGGCAAAAAAGATGGAAAAAAATGAATGGGAACACAGAGAATTGATAGACAAAACGAAGCGCACAAATATAAGAATCACTGGTGCCCCAGAAGGAGAAGAGAGGAGTATAGCGCTAGGAAGAGTAGTTGAGGATATCATGGTGGAAAACTTCCCAACCCTCATAAAGGACATAAATAGACAAGTCAAAGAAACCCAAAGAACTTCAAACAGAATAAATCCAAACGGGACTTGCCCAAGGCACATACTAATCAGTCTGTCAAAAGAGAAGCAGAAAATCCTGAAAGAGGCAAGAGAGAAACAATCTACTACATAAACAGAAATTAAATAAAACAGAATTCTGACTACTCAACTAGTACCCTGGAGGCGAGAAGGCAGTGGTATAATATATTCAAGATCCTGAAAGAGACAGATTTCCAGCCATGTCCTTTAAAATTGAGGGGGTGGGGTGGGCCATGGTGGCTCAGTGGCAGAGTTCTTGCCTGCCATGCTGAAGACCCGGGTTCAATTCCTGGTGCCTGCCCATGCCAAAAAACAAATAAACAAGAAAAAAAGTGCATACCAAACTAAACTTGATGGGGAGATTAAAGCTTTCACAAAGTAGTCCTGAAAGATGTTGTCAACAAGAGATCGGCCCTACAAGAAATACTAATAGGAGTTCTGCCAGCTAAAAAAAAAGACAGGAGAGGGAAGTCTGGAGGAGGGCACAGAATTGAAGAGTACCACTAAGGGTAATTTAAAGAAGACAAAGAGAAAGAGGGAAAAGAATATATAGATCTGACAAATAAAATTAAAAAGATAAGACAGTGGAATCAAGACACACCTTTTCAGTAATAACTTTGAATGCTAAAGGAGTAAATTTATCAATTAAAAGATACAGATTGGCAGAATGGATAAAGAAACAATCCAGCTATATGCTGCTTACAAGAGACTCATCTTAGACACAAGGATACAAATAGACTGAAAGTGAAAGGCTAGAAAAAGATTTTCCACACAAGTTGTAACCAAAAGAAAGCAGGAGTAGCTACACTAACATCGGACAAAATAGACTTTACATGTAGTGATATCATAAGAGACAAAGAGGAAACTACTTAAAGGCTCAATTCACCAAGAAGATATAACAATGATAAATGTTTATGCTCCCAATCAAGGAGCTTCAAAGAACATGAAACAGACATTGGCAAAACTGAAGGGAGCAATAGATGTTTCAACAATAACAGTAGGAGACTTCAACACACCACTCTCCTCTATAGATAGAACAACCAGACAGAAGATCAATAAGGAAATAGAGAAGTTAAATAACTCGATAAATGAATTAGACCTAATAGAAATACATAGGTCATTATACCCCAAAGCACAAGGTTATACATTCTTCTCCACTGCTAGTGTAATATTCTCCAGGACAGATCATATGTTGGGGCACAAAACAGTTCTATATAAATTTTAAAATACTGAAATTATTCAAAGCCTTTCTCTGATCACAATGGGATGAAGCTGGATCTCGATAATCACCAAAGAATGAGAACATTCACAAATATATGGAGATTAGATAACACATTGTTAAACAATCAGCGGGTCCAAGATGAAATTGTTAGAGAAATCAGCAGCCATCAGGTGATGAATGAAAATGAGACAACTTATCAGAACTTAAGGGATTCGGCAAAGGTTGTGCTGAGAAGGAAATCTGTTGACTTAAATGCCTATATTAAAAAACAAGAAAGAGCAAAAATCGAGGCCTTGACAGCAAACCTGGAAGAACTTGAGAAAGAACAGTAAACTACTCCCAAAGCAAATAGAAGAGAAATAACAAAGATCAAAGCAGAGATAAATGAATGGGAGAACAAAAGAACAGTAGAAAGAATCAATAAAACCAAAAGTTGGTTCTTTGAGAAGATCAATAAAATTGATAGGCCACTAACAAGACTGACAAAAAAAGAGAGAGGATGCAAATAAATAAAATAAAAAATGAGAAGGGGTGCGTTACCAGAGACCCTAAACAAATAAAAGAAGTCATAAGAGGATACTATGAATAACCATACGCCAACAAACTAGACAACTTAGATGAAATGGACAAATTCCTGGAGACGCACAAACAAGCTGCACTGACTCAGGAAGAAATAGAAGATCTCAACAAACCAATCACAAGTAAAGAGATTCAATCAGTCATCAAAAATCTTCCAACAAAGAAAAGTCCAGGACCAGATGGCTTCACAGGGGAATTTTATCAAACATTCCAGAAAGAACTAACAACAATTCTGTTCAAATTTTTCCAAAAAAATGAGGAAAAAGGAATTCTAATTCATTTTATGAAGCTAATATCATTTTAATATCAAAACCAGGTAAAGATGCTATAAGAAAGGAAAACTACATACCAATCTTCCTAATGAACATAGATGCAAAAATTCTCAATAAAATATTAGCAAATTGAATCCAACATCACATTAAAAGAATAATACACCATGACAAAGTGGAATATATACCAGGAATGCAAGTATAGCTCAACACAAGAAAATCAATTAATGTAATACAGCACATTAAGAAATCAAAAAGGAAAGGTCACATGATCATCTTGATTGATGCTGAAAAAGGATTCGACAAAATTCAGCATCCTTTTCTGATAAAAACATTCCAAAAGATAGGAATCACAGGTAACTACCTCAATATGATAAAAGGAATATATGAAAAACCACAACTAGTATCATACTCAATGGAGAGAGCTTAAAGCCTTCCCCTAAGATCAGGTACAAGACAAGGATGCCCACTGTCACCACTAGTATTCAACACTGTGCTAGAAGTCCTAGCTAGAGCAATCAGGCAGGACAAAGAAATAAAAAGCATCCAACTTGAAAAGGAAGAAGTAAAACTCTCATTATTTGCAGGTGATATGATACAATACTTGGAAGATCCAGAGAAATCTAAAGCAAAGTTACTTGAGGTAATAAATTCAGCAAGGTGGCGGGATATAAAATTAATGTGCACAAATCAGTAACATTCCTATACACAAGCAATGAGCTAGCTGAGGAGTCAGTTAAGGAAAAAATCCCATTCAAAATAGCAACTAAAAGAATCAAGTACTTAGGAATGAGCTTAACTAGGGACATAAAGGACTACATAACATTGGTAAAAGAAATCAAAGATCTAAATAGGTGGAAAGCCATACCCTGCTCAGGGACAGGAAGGTTAAATATAGTTAAGATGTCAATTCTACCCAAAATGATCTACAGATTCAAGGGAGTACCAATCAAAATTCCAATAACCTACATTGAAGACTTGGAAAAGCTACTTACCAAGTTCATCTGGAAGAGAAAGAAACCCCGAATAGCTAAAAGCATCCTCAGAAAGAAGAATGAAGTGGGAGGATTAACATTTCTGGACTTTAAAACTTATTATAAAGTCACACTGGTCAAAACAGCATGGTATATGCAAAGACAGAAGTACTGACCAATGGAATTGAATCGAGAGTGCAGAAACAGACTGTCAAATTTATGGTCAACTGATTTTCGACAAGGCTCCCAACTCTACTAAATAGGGACAAAATAGTGTTGTCAATAAATGGGCATGGGAGAACTGGATATCAATGGCCAAAAGAACGAAAGAGAACCCTTACCTTAACCTTCTGTACAAAAATGGATTCAAAGTAGATCAAATACCTAAATATAAGTACTAGGACCATAAAGCTCCTAGAAGAAAACGCAGGAAAACATCTTCAAGACCTAGTAATAGGAGGTAGCTTCCTAAATATACCCAAAGCACAAAAAACAAAAGAAAAAACAGATAAATGGGAACTCCTCAAAATCAAATGCTTTGGGGCCTCAAAAGACTTTGTCAAAAAGGTGAAGAGGTAGCCAATTCAATGGGAGAAAATATTTGGAAATCACACATCAGACAAAAGTTTGATATCCTGCATACATAAAAAAATCATACAACTCAACAACAAAAGAACAAACAACCCAATTATAAAATGAGCTAAAGATACGAATAGGCATTTTTCTGAAGAGTAAATACAGATGGCTCAAAAGCCAATGAAGAGATGTTCATTTTCATTGGCAATAAGGGAAATTTAGATCAAGACTACAATGAGATACCACCTCACACTTATAAGAATGGCTGCTATTAAACAACAGGAAATGACAAATGTTGAAGAGGATGTGAAGAAATTGGGACACTATGCACTGCTGGTGGGAATGTATAATGGTGCAGCCGCAAGAGGAGAGTTTGGCAGTTCCTTAGGAAACTAAATATTGAGTTACCCTACTTGGATATACCAGAAGAGCTGAAAGCAGTGACACAGACATTTGTACACCGATGTTCATAGCAGCATTATTCACAATTGCCAAAAGAAGGGAACAATTCAAATGCTCACCAACAGATGAATGGATTAACAAAATCTGGTATATACATACAACGGAATATTATGCAGCAGTAAGATGAAGTGTCATCCTGAAGCACGTGACATGAGAGATGAAACTTGAGGACACAAGGCTGAGTGAAATAAGCCAGACACAAATACTGTATGACTCCACTTTTATGACCATGGTAAAGTGAAAATTGGAGGCATATAACAGAATATGGGAGACTTAGAGATACACAGAAGCTAGAGATACGTGAATAGTCAACTAATGAGGCTGAACGTGAATGTAAGGGGATAGAAGTGAAGCCAGTTCTCTAGGGGATCTATAATTCTATATTGAAGATGAACATGATTGAAAGAGGCTGTCCAGACCTATGTGTTTCACTGATTAACACTACAACTATAAATAAGCTCTTGCAAGAACTACTTCAAAGGTATGATTCGTGTACAAAGAGTGTTTAAGTCCAGGGTACAGGGGGAAAACTGCTATTGCATGCTATGGGCTATGTTTAACAGGAAAACATCAGCAGTACAACAGTAATAGCAGGGGCATAACATGGGGGGAGGGACAAAAGTTAAGGTGAGGTTTAGATTTCCTATTTAGTGAGGGTGTGTTTATTGATTACCTTTCTCTTGGGAACAATGAAATTATCTAAAACTGAGACTGTTGATGGACTATGGACATTATACCTGACACCTAATGAATGCAGGTGGCTGAAGGACGCACCAACTGAATGAGAAGTAGATTGGCGAACGATTGTGGAATGATTGTGTATACATATGATCAAATATTGTACTGCTACAAAAAGGAACGAAGTCATGAGACATGCAACAACGTGAATGAACCTGTGGAACATCTGGAAATGAAAGAACCAGTATTCTATGGTCTCTTTTAGAAAATGCTTACAAGAAAACAGGGGCCTAGACTGTAAATTCTTACAGCAGACACACTGAGTGCAGAGTGGTAATTATTGCTTCTGGATTTTGAGAGGATGTTTATATATCTATACCCTGGTATTCAGAGATAAGAACAAAGCCAAACAGGTCAGGATTAAGGTAATTCAGAGCACAAGGGTAAGGAAGACAATGTCTATATTTTAGAACCGCACCTATTCTTTGAGACCAAAAGAAGAAAGGATTATTTTGTCTGGAACCTAAATTTTCTAAGCACATAATCTAACACAATCTGTCTGGATAGTCCATTTGAACAACTGAAATACAAGGAGCCCAGAATAAGAATGAGGGTCTTTAGTCCTGTATAGCTTAATGTAATACCTGGATACATCCTAGAATATATTAAGCAGATAATTAGAAAGTATTGGCAAAGTTCTTTGAGGGATGGAAGAGAAAATATGGAACTATTAAACTTTACCATCAGGAAATCCCCTGATACTGTGTCAAACATTAAGGCCACCCAAATCAATAGGCCAAGCCCTTGATCTTGAGGCTTACTCTTCTAAAGCTTACGTAGGTTGCAGAGAAACGAAGCCTACCTATAGGTATGACCAAAGACCTCTTTTGTGGCTCAGATGTGACCTCACTCTCTCTAAGCCCAATTCTGTGAGTGAAATCATTGCCCTCCCCCCATGTGGGACATGACATCCAGGGGTGAAAGTCTCCCTGGTGGTGTAAGAGATGACTCCCAAGGGAGTCATTTTTTCCTTTCTCCAAAAAAAAAAAAGTCCCTCTGGCACCGTGGGATCAACAATGCCATCTTGATTAAAAGGCGGAAAAGTGTAACTAATAAAATATCAGTGGCTGAGAGAGTTCAAATAGAGTGGAGAGGCTACTCTAGAGGTCACTCTCAGGCAAGGTTCAGTTAGATGCCGCAACCTACAACAGCTTGCCAAACCCCAACTAAAACCATTCCAGCCAATCCTAAAAAACACCTAGGGCAGTACATAAGATTCTACAAAGGTTCTATGCACTAGGGTAAGTTTCCAGATGGGTCACTGGACCAATCTGGAGGGCCCAACTTCTCCAGAACATCAGCAATTTCTATCTCCCTACCCCACATTAGTGATAGACCCTTCCAAAATGAAAAAGTTAGAATGGCCATAACTTAAACACCCCTCAAGAGAGGGATAGAAAGATCAAAGGTAATGGTGGAGTTATACAGAGAGGGTAAGGTTTAACAAATATGATTGCTGAATCATCAAATTGGTATTTCTTTAGTCTCCAGTAGCTAGAGTAGCTAGAAGTAAAAACCTAAAATTGTAGAATTGTAACCCATACCAAACTCTGAAATCTGTTCTACAACTAACTGTTGTGTCGTACTTTGAAATGTATTGCTTTTTTGTATATATGTAATTCTCCAAAAAAAAAGTCAAATGTGATGACAAAAAATATTTATTCCTTTTAGCCTCCTATATTCTGGAGCAGCTAGAAGGAAAAATCTGAGATGATGGTAATGGGATCTGTCCTGTAACTACTTGTTGAAAAGTGCTTTGAAAACGTGCTTTTTTCTTTCTTTGCTTTGTATATATTTTATATTATACAATAAAAAAAGTAAAAAAAAAAAAAGAGAGAGGGAAATGAATATACAGATTTGAAAACTAAAAACTAAAGGGTAAGATGGTATATTAAACAACTGCTTTTACAGTAACAACTTTGAAATGTTAGTGCACTAAACTCACCAATTAAAAGATACAGATTTTTGGAACGATTGCAGGGAAGTACCTGAAACTGCTGAGTTGTGTTCCAGTAGCTTTGATTCTTGAAGACCACTGTATAAAGATACAGTTTTTACAATGTGACTATGTGATTGTGAAAATCTTGTGTATGATGCTTCTTTTGTTCAGGGCATGGACAGATGAGTTTAAAAAAAATGAATAAATAAACAATAGAGGAGAGAGAGGGTAAAATAAATTCCTTAGATGGAAATACTAGTGGTCAATTAGAGGGTACGGTAAGGTGTAGAGGTGTATGAGCTTTTCATTTTATTTCTTTTTCTGGAGTGATACAAATGTCCTAAAAAATTATCATGGTGATGAACACACAACTGTGATGATATTGTGAGCCACTGATTACACCATGTATGGAATATATGCATGTGAAGACTTCTCAATAAAAATATTTTTTTAAAAAGATACAAACTGACAGAACATATTAAAAAATTTAATCTGTCTATATGCTGTTTATAAGAAATGCATCTTAGACCCAAGGACACAAATCATTTGAAAGTGAAAGGATAGATTCTATGCAAGCTGTACCAAAAGAAAGCAGTGGTTATACTAAAATCAGACAATATAGACTTTAAACGTAAAGACATAACAGACAAAGAAGAACACTACAAATTAAAGAAAGGGACGATTCACCAAGAAGAAATAACAATCATAAATCTTTATGGAGCTCCAAAGTACTCATGAGGCAAACACTGGCAAAACTGAAGGGAGCTACAGAGGTTTCAATAATAACAGTGGGAGACTTCAATACATCACTCTCTACTATAGATAGAACAACCTGTCAGAGGATCAGTAAGGACATACAGAACCTAAACTATGTGATAAATGCATTAGACCTAAAAGACACACACACATATATAGATCATTACACCCCAAAATACCAGGATATTAGTATTCATGGAACATTCTCCAAGATAGATCATATGCTATGACACAAAATGAGTCTTTATAAATTTGATAAGACTGAAATTATCCAAAGCACTTTCTCTGACCATGATAGAATGAAGCTGGGAATTAAAAGCCACCAAGAACTAGAGATTTCACAAATATATGGAGATTAAACAACATACTCTCAAATAGTCAGTGGGTCAAAGAAGAAATTGCTAGGGAAATTGGTAAATATCTGGAGACAAATGATAATGAGAATATAACATATCAGAACTTACGGGATGTGGCAAAGGCCATGGTGAGAGGAAAATTTATAGGCCAAATTGCCTATATTAAAAAACAAGAATGAACAAAAACTGCGGACTTACCTGCTTACCTCGAGAATTTAGAGACAGAACAGGAAACTAATCCCAGTAACAGCAAAGAAAAGAAGAGAAATAATAAAGATGAGAGCAGAAATAAACAAACTGGAAAACAATTAAACAGCATCAGAAAAAACAAAAGTTGGTTGATAAAATTAGTAAAATTAATGGACCCGTAGTGGACTAAAAAAGAAAAAAAAGAGAAAAGCAAATAAAATAAGAAATGAGACAGGGGTCATTACCTGGATGCCAAAAAAATTTAAAAAATAATAAGACAATACTATAACTATACCAACAAACTACAGAAGACAGATAGAATGGACAAACTTCTGGAAACACATGAACAACCTATAATGTCTTGAGAAGAAATACATGACCTAAACAAGGTGGGTCAGCAGAACAGGTTCAATTCCCAGTGTCTGGCCATGAAAAAAAACAAAAAGTACAAAAAATCTTTCCACAAAGAAAAACCCAGGAGACAGCTTCACTGGGGAATTTTATCAAACATTCCAAAAAGAACTAACACCAATCCTGCTCAAACTTGCCTAAAAAATTGAGGGAAAAGGACCGCTATGTAACTCATTTTATAAAGTTAACATCACTCTTAATAACAAAACCAGATAAAGATGCTACAAGAAAGGAAAACTACAGACCAATCTCCCTAATGAACACAGAGGCAAAAATTCTCAAAATGCTAGCAAATCAAATAATACATTGAAACAATTACATATCATGACCAAGTACGGTTTATACCAAGAACACAAAGGTGGTTCAATACAAGAAAATCAATCAACATAATAAAGCACATAAAACCAAAGGAAAAATCACATGATCATATTGATTGATGCTGAAAAATTCAACAATATTGAGCTTCCTTTCCTGATAAAAACACTTCAAAAGGTAGGAATTGAAGAAAATGTCCTCAATATCATAAAGGGCATATATGAAAAACCCATAGCCAGCATCATACTTAATGGTGAGACTGAAGGCATTTCACCTAAGATTGGGAACAAAACAAAGAAAACCATTGTCACCACTATTATTCAACATCTTACTAGAAATCCTAGCTGTAATGATTAGACAGGAAAAAGAAATAAAAGGCAACCAAATAGGAAAGGAAGAAGTAAAACTTTCATTATTTGCAGATGACATAATCTTGTACTTAGAAAACCCAGAAAAATCTATGATAAAGCTACTTCAGCTAATAAATTCAGCAAAGTAGCAGAATTCAAGATTAATGATCAAAAATCAGTACTGTTTTTATACACAAACAATGATGTATCTGAGGAAACAATTAAGGAAAAAATTCCATTCAAAATACTGACCAAAAGAATCAGGTATCTAGGAATAATCCTAACCAGGAATGTCAAGGACTTATATACAGAAAACTACAAAACCTTGCTAAAAGACATTTAAAATGACCTAAATAGATGGAAAGACATTCCTTGCTCACAGATAGGAAAGTTGAATGTAGTTAAGATGTCAATTCAAGATTCAATGCACTATCAATCAAATCCCAACAACCTACTTTTAAGACTTGGAAAAGCTAGTTATCAAATTTATTTAGAAGGGGAAGAGACCCTGTGGTAGTTAGGTCCAGGTGTCAACTTTGCCAGGTGAACGTGCCTAGTTCTGTTGCTGTGGACATGAGCCAATGGTACGTGAATATCATCTGTTGCTGATTACATCTGCAGTCAGCTAGGAGGCGTGCCTGCTGCAATGAATGATGTTTGACTTAAATGACTATTGCTTAAATGAGAGAGCTCAATGTGGCACAGCTCAAGCAGCTCAGAATACCTCATCTTGGCACTCGCAGCTCAGCCCAGGCCTTTGGAGATGCAGAAAGGAATCATCCCAGGGAAAGTTGTTGGAACCCAGAGGCCTGGAGAGAAGGAAAGCAGAGATCGCCCTGTGCCTTCCCATGTAAGAAAGAACCTTAGTTGAAAGTTAGCTGCCTTTCCTCTGAAGAACTAATGAAATAAATCCCCTTTTATTAAAAGTCAATCTGTCTCTGGTGTGTTGCATTTCAGCAGCTAGCAAACTACGACAGACCCCAAATAGCTAAAGATACTCAAAAAAAAAAAGAGCAAAGTGGGAGAAACTATCACTTCCTAACTATATAGCCACAGTGGTCAAAACAGCATGGTACTGGCACAAAGACAGAAGTATTGACCAACTGAATAAAATCAAGAGTGTGGAGATGAACCACCAAATCTATGGACAACTGATCTTCAATAAGGCCCCCAAATCCACTGAACTGGGATAGAAAAGTCTTTTCAATAAATACTGATATCCAATTCCATGGGAGAATTGGATATCAATAGCCAAAGGAATGAAAGAATCAGAATCACTACCTCGTACCCTATACAAAAGTTAATTCAAAATGGATTAAAGACCTAAATGTAAGAGCCAGTACCATAAAACTTCTGGAAGAAAATGCAAGGAAACATCTTCAAGATCTAGTAACAGGACATAGCTTCTTAAACTTTACATCTAAGAGTGTAAAAAAAAAACAGTGAAAGAAAAACAGACAAATGGGAACTCCTTAAGATCAAGAGTTTCTGCATCTCAAAGATACAGAAGACACACCTTGCTAAAAAGGTGAAGAGGGGGCGGGCCGCGGTGGCTCAGCGGGCAAAGTGCTTGCCTGCTATGCCGGAGGACCTCGGTTCGATTCCCGGCCCCAGCCCATGTAACAAAAATGGAGAAACAGAATACAATAAAAAACAAGAAAATGTTTAAAAATGTTTCCCTTTCTTCCTTCCTTTCTTCCTTCTCTCTGTCTTTCCTTTAAAAAAAAAAAAAAGGTGAAGAGGAAGTCAACTCAATGGGTGAAAATATTTGCAAACATATCAGATAAAGGCTTGATAGTCTACGTACATAAATAAATTATACATATCAACAAGAGAACAAACAACACAATTATAAAACAGGATATGAATAGACAATTTTCTGAAGAGGAAATACAGATGGCTAAAAAGCACATGAAGTGATGCTCATTTTCATTAGCTATAAGGAAAATGCAAATCAAGATAACAATGAGATATCACCTCACACCTATAAAACTGGCTGCTACTAAGGAAAAAGAAACTAAAATATTGGAAAAGATGTGGGAAATCAGAACACTTATTTACTGTTGGTTGGAATGGATAATGGTGCAGCTGCTGTGGAAGACAGTTTGGTGACTCCTCAGAAAACTAAATATTGAGTTGTCCTACGACCCAGCAATACCACTACTTGGTATATACCCAGAAGAGATCAAAGCAGTGACAGGAACAGACATTTGCACACTGATGTTCATAGTGGTACTATTCACAATTGCCAAAAAAAGATGGAATCAATCCAAGTGCCCATCAGCAGACAAGTGGATAAATAAAATGTGGTGTATATATGTACAACAGAATATCATGCAGCAGTAAGACAAAATGTGGTCCTTAAGCACATGACAATGTGGATGAACCTTGAGGACATAATGATGAGAGAAATAAGTCAGATACAAAGGGACAGAAACTATATGACTTTGCTATTATCACTCTGGTGAAGGTAATCTCAGCGTTTACACTATAGAAAATAGCAGACGTTGAAATACAGAAAAGTTAGAGACAGAGGAAGCTATCCAATGAGGTTGAACCTAAATGCAAAGGAATGGATAGAAGTGATATTTACTAATTAGCGGGTTGTAAGTAACATAACGATATTGAAGATGACTATGACTGAAAGGAGATATTTAGTGCCATGTATCCCACAGATTAAATCTACAATTAAAAATAAGTTCTCGTGTGAACTATTACAAAGGTTCAATAGTAGACAAGGAGTCAGTAGAGGGATATGGGGGAAAACTAAAAATACATGCTGTAGTCCACAACACCAAAGGCAACTAATTGGGGGAGGGGGGACAAGGAATAAGGGGCAGTTTTTATCTGATAGTTGGTGACACTGTGTCGGTTCTTTGCCGCTATGGACCAATGAAAATTGTCTAAAACTGAGAGTACTGCTGACTGTAGGCCAAATGAGGATACTGCAAGACATGGTTTGTTTCTTTTGGACATTATCCATAATGCCCAACAGACTGAGGATGCCAAAGGGTACAATGACCAAGAAGCAGAATGGCAAACTGTGATCCACTTATATGATCAAATATGGTAGCGCTACAAAAAAGATGCCGAGAGGCATGCAACAAACTGAATAAATCTTGGGGACAATGTGTTTTGCAAAATAAGCCAGAAACAAAAGACAAGGTCTCTCTCAAAAAAATACTTTCAAGAAAACGAGAGCCTAGATTGTGGGCCCTAATAGCAGTCACATTTGGTCTGAAGTTGTAGACAAATTTCTGGATTCTGAGAAACTGAGCTATATGTGAATCATCAGCTGGTATTTCTCTGAAACTCTGAGTAATTCTGTGACACCTAAGACCCAGAAATGGAGGGCTGCAACCCTGAAAGTTGGCATAGCTATATATAATAACAGTTAAAGTAACTGAAAAAAGAGATCAGGCCTCAATTAGAGTTTAAAATGAAGCCAGTCTGGCTAGGTCTAAGGTAAATTAGAATGCAGGGTAAAAGATGATAACATATATACTATAGACGTTCAGCTACTGTATGAGCCCTAAGGCACAGAGATTTATTATGTCTAAAACCTAAATTTTCAGTAACACCAATCAAAATCAACCTCTCTCAATCACTCACTACAACAATCCAAATTCTTGGAGTCCAGAACAGGAATGAGGTCTTGTAATTCTGTTTATCTTCATATAATACCAGGATACATGTCAGACTATGGTGGGTTGATAATTAAAAAGTGTTGGTAGAGTCCCTTTGAGGGTCCACAGCGGGGGAAATCATTGTCCTCCCCACTACGTGGTACATGACATGCAGAAGTGAAAATTCCCCTGACAACAGGGAGCATGATTCTGGGCGATAATTCTGGCGCTGGTATCATAGGATTGACAATGCCTTCCTGACCAAAAGGGGAAAAAGCAGTGTAATAAAATAAGGCAACAGTGGCCAAAAGACATCAAATAAAGTCACAAGAATATTTCTGAGGCTACTTCTACACAAGCTACAGTTGGACAGGGCTAACTGTCATGGTCTGCTAAACCCCAACACCAAAATACATGTCTGTTGACTCTTAACAGGGCTCAACTGAAACTCTATAAAAGTTTCATGCACGAAATCTGCCTTCCTGCAACCTATAATTCCTGGGGGGTTCCTAGGTCAGATAAATCCAGAGGGACCAGCCTTTCTATGATTATCAATTACATCCCCCTATTCGTTAGTGTCAACACCCCTTCTTAACATGAAAAAGTGAGAACAGGAATTGCCTAAAAATCACTATAGATTGGGAGAGCCATCAGAGGAGAAGGAGGTGGTAAGAAAATAGGATTTAACCAATGAGTATGGCTGTTGAACTACTACATTAATATTACTTTAGCGTTTTAGAGCAGTTAGAAGGAAAAATCTGAGATGGTGGGATGGCAGTACATGGTAAACTCGGATCTGTTCTGTAATTACTTACTTAAACAT
Organism: Tamandua tetradactyla; assembly: GCF_023851605.1. Taxonomy (NCBI): domain Eukaryota; kingdom Metazoa; phylum Chordata; class Mammalia; order Pilosa; family Myrmecophagidae; genus Tamandua; species Tamandua tetradactyla. The sequence goes on from NC_135336.1 coordinate 874,418, forward strand.
GCTTTGAAAATTTTTGCTTTTTCTTTCTTTCCTGTGATATACATTTTACAATAAGAAACGTTAAAAACATTGTATCTGTTCTACCTCCTTACCTAGAATGAAAATTCAGAGGGCAAAACCGTATCTAATTTAACTCAAGCATCTACTAAGTATATCACCCAATGCCAAGAGTTAAATTTTGTTGATTATACAGGAACCAGCTTACCTTATCTAATTCAAGTTATTAGTTTTTCCTTGTATGCTAGAACTAGTGTGATACACTTCTGGGAATTACAAACATCAATCTCTAGATAAGCTCACACTGTCTGGTAATTTCTCGAAAATTGTCTTAAAACTCAGTAATAGCTAGCATTTGCAAGTTTACAATGTGCTAAGCATTGCCAGGACATTGCACGCTTTATCTTCTAGGCAATATTATCACCATTTTTAGGACGAGAAAAGTAGACGTTGGTGAACTTTTCTTTCTGTGGCTATTGGCCCCTTCCCCTCCAACTTACTTATCTGAAGCGTCTTAAGCTTCAAAGCTTATTAAAGCCACTGTCCTGATGCTGGGAATACAGAGCCTAAGTGGTATTCTGTCTACCATTAAGACCGCTACCGCGAAGACGGAGTGGAGTCGGCGACGTAGGAGTGCACGAAATGCAGCGGTGGGCGTGCCCGCTGCCTGCGCGGGACACCAGGGAACGCCAAGAACCAGCTTTCCCAAACCAACCATCTTTCTACTTCCCTCTCCAACCTTTGTTTCAGTCCCTCCTTTTCCTCCCTATGCTATTCAAAATATACCCTACTTCCTCGGTCTCTTCTTAAAAGTCGTGTCGTCTTCCCTCAGTATTGAGAGAGAAAAAAAATTCATCTCGGACGTTCTCCTTACCCGGTCTTTTCCGCAGACCCTGGCGGCCCTTTCCATTTCCCCTTCTTCTTGTCTTTTTTGGTTCCGGTCGCTCTGGTCGAGTCATCCTCGAAGACGCTAAACAATTCATCGCCAAAAGCGTCCGCGATCTTCCGGCCCCTCCGTCTGCTTCCCGAACCGAATCTGCCGAGGCCGCCTCTCGCTCCTACCCATGATGCCTCGCAGTCGCACCGACTGTGACGCCGGGTATGGGCTCAACGGTGGCCTGTGGGAGACAAAAGTGGTCGAGTCACGCGACCGCCGGAAATTTTTCCCCGATTCCTTTTTCCTTTCTGACCTTCCTTACCACTAGTGAATGGGCAGCTCTAAGGCTTAAGAGGAAGCGTAGCTCACGCGCGGTACAGGGACCCCACCACGCGGCTCAAGGATGCTACCTGGAGGGTTGTGCGGCGGCCGGAGGTTTTAGACCAATTGCGAGGCAGCGCCGCCCACACCAGAGAAGCCGGGATGGAGATCGCAGGGTGGCGGTGCCGAGGCGCGGGACCGTAAGTAGCTTCCACAGGTTTGCGCTGGCGTTATCCTGGCTTGGGCCGACAGCGATCTTCTGCTACAGCTGCAACACGGGCGGCAAGAACAAGAAACACAAGACGCCGGGAGGTGCGGCGGTCCGGGCAGCTGTGTCTGCTTCCAGACCCAAATCCGCTGAGGCCGGCGCTGCGGGGAAAGCCCAAAATAAGAAGCCTGTGGCCAGGCCGCCCCCCGCCGCTGCCACCAGCTCCAAGGAGCCTCGAATCAAGCAAGGTATGAGCTCTCGCCCGGCCCTAAGCTTTCCGCCCTGAAACCCTGCTGCTTGTCCCGAGGAAGGAGCCTTCAGTCCCGCGACTATGGAGTGCTTGGCTTTAAATCAGTCTAAGCTTTAAATCAGATTAACAGGCTTTAAATCTGTTTGGGGCTCTAAAGTTCGAACTGTGGCCTTGCTGCAGTCCTGAGCCATCATCGCTACCAGTTGGGCTAATGCAGGAATGGGTAGTGTGCAGAGGACCTAACCTGGAGACGCCCCATGTTCTACCTGCTCTACATATCGTGTTCAGTGCCGATACAGCGTATCCATATGTTGTGGAAAAGTCAATACCTAGTAAGAATAACAAGTTCTTACACACTGAATATCGGTGTAAAATTATCTGCGGTTTTTACCGCAGCCATGTATTCTGAATATTTACTATGTATTTTACATGAGTGTTCAGGGTGGTTTAGCAGAATAAAGCACAGCACCTCTCACGGAGCTCGCCTAATGGGGGAGATAGGCATTAAATATCACACAAACATTGCTCTGTAATTGATTAGCTCCACAAATAAAAACCCAGGGTAGTCTAATATTAACTAGGAGGAGGAGGAGGAATCATGGATTGTCTCTTTGAAAAAGTGATAGTTAAGCTGAGATCAGGAAGGATGAATCAGAGTTAACTCTTAAGAATGGCAGAAATAGTATTCCAGGTAGAGGTAACAAACAGCATGTGTAAAGATTTTGAGTTCAAGAAAGATCTTGGGTCTCTGGAGGAACTCAAAAAAATCTAAGCAGTGCCTAGGAGAAAAGAATAGGAGACTGAAGAAATAGGTAGGTAGGTATCAAACTTTTATCTAGAAGATGGATAATACTTCTTTACCTTGCAAAGCTATAAATAGTAGAATTTTTCCTTGATTCTCTGTAGCATTTTTACTCTGTGAATCAGCCTCTTTTGGGCTGGGTCATTTCCTGACAGTCTTCTGAATTCTTTCAATTCTCTGAAGTCATTTTTTGTATTTCTTGATTTCCCTTTGCCCCAAAATGTGAGCCTTCCCCAAGGTGTCAGTCCTTGATGGTATGGTTCCCTCTATTCAGCCCTTCTAGAAGAACTCTTCTATTTCCATTGTTTCTATCTTTTCCTTTGTAGGTGAATCCTCAATCAACATGTATGCCTGATCTGTCTTTCAAGCTCAAGCCTGTCGTTTCTACATTTACGTGAACTTTTTGGCATTATTTTTTGCAAACATCTCAAATTCAACATACTAAACAACGCCTCTCCCCAAATAGTTTATCCCTCTTGTTTCTATTTTACCATATGCTTATTTATCCAAGGTCAGGAGTTACTTTGATGCCTTCCTTTCTTCCTCACACACAGTATGTTGCCAAACTCTGTACAATCTTCATTTACATATCTTTTGTGTATACCTTTAACTTTTCATTTGTACTGTTCGCACCCTAGCTTAGGCAGTCATGAATTCTTGTAGTACCATCAGAGTCTTTTAATCGGTCTCCTTAGTTCAGCTTTTTTTTTTTTTTTACCTCCTCCAGTCTGTCCTGCATGTCAGCATCAGGTTGATCTTACAAAAACACTTCTGTGGTTGTAACACTTCCCAGGATAAAATCCAGACCATTCAGCCCGCATACAAGCCCCTCTTTCCAGCCTTTTTGCTAATTATTACATTCACCTGTAGGGAAATCTGGTGGATTTTTCCCTGCTCTGAATGCAGCCATTGGCTCCCATCTCTTCATGTGTATTCTTTCCATTTTCTCTTCATAGAATTCCACCTATCTCAAATCCATCTACCAAAATCCTGTGAGACCAACCCCAGGTGTCAGCTCCTTTTTGAATTCTTCATGATATCCATAGCTCATTTATCATTGTTTGAATCATTCTTTTTAATATTTAATATTGCCTTATAGTATGTGAGGAATTATACATTTTATCTCTCCTACAAAACTATAGGAACTGTTTCATGGTTGTGTATTAACATCTCCCCAATATTTATCCGAATTCTATATAGATAGTCATTTAAAAATTTCTTGGTTAATTGTTAAGAGAAAATTCCAAGGAATTAATAGAGCGGGGATATCAGGAGAGAAGTTGGAGAGGTCATCTACTAAATTTGTGGGGAATTTTTAATAACTGAATTAATATATATAGCTGTAAATAAAATATTGTTGTTAAGCAAGTTGACAAGTATCTTTTGGTTTTTCTTTTTTCTATTTGGCAGTTTTTAAAATAACGTGTAATAGGCCTATGTAAGGCAAAAAAGCTGGGAAAGTACACAAAAAGCCATTATCTCTGAACCCTTTAATGTAATTGTTCTACTTCACTTCCATCTGGCCCTATCTTTCCAAACAATTAGATGAATTATACATGGTAGTTTATCAAAATTGTTCTCTAATCTAGAGGTAGAAATTCACTGTTGCTCTAAAGGCCCTTGGCACAATTCTGGATATTCTGCCACTCCTGTTTTTTTGTTTCATTTGTTCATCAAATAACTTTTGAAGAGCTGTACCAGAAAAAATTCTAGGCACTGGGGACACCACGGAAGCAAAACAGACTGAAAACCCTTCTTCCAAGGAACTTAAATTATTTGGTGGGGGAGGTGAAAATAAACAAGTAATATCTCTTCTATATTGGATGGTAGTAAGTGCTATCGTGTTTAATAAAGCTGGGAGAGGAATAGGGAGGGAAATGGGGAGAGGTTCATTTTTAAATAGAATCATCAGGGAAGGCATCACGTAGTAGGTGACTTTTGAGCAAATGTGGTTGGTGAAAAAGTTTGATTCCCGTAACTAGGTGAAGAGCCTTCGAGGCAGGGGATTTGAGAAACAGACTTGACATGTTCTAAGAATAGCAAGACCTTTCTCCATCTTTCCTCTTCTGTCCTCCCAACCCCCTACCCCCATGCGTTTCTTTCTGTTCCTTGCTTTTGCCTTATAAGTACCACTGCCTTTAGCTTAATTAGCAAGGCTGCTTTATCAAGGTGCGAATGAAGCTAAAATAAGAGGTTGAATCAATGTTTTTTTACAATGAAAGGATTATGTTTCTGAAAATCTTTAAACCTGAGTTGAGACTTACAACCTTTAAGGGAGATTTAAGCCTGGGGGACTCATGAGCAAACTCAGAAAAGCTGTTATTAATATGTTTAAAAATAAAATAATAGCGGTAAAGGCCATAAAATAGTGTCATGATAAAAAATAAATAGGATGGGGGGAGAGGGGCCCTAAATTGATTTAAAATAGGAGTGGCTTCCTGAAGGAGACAGTAAAGCTCAAATGATATGAAGCAGCCAGATATTGTAGGATCTAGAGGCAAAGAGTTTGAGGTGGAGGGAACTACCAAATCAGAGGCCCTAAGATGGGAATGAGCATGGCATATTGCAGGAAGAAAATTTATATGGTTGGAGTGGTGAGAGAGAGGGAAAGTGTTAAATGAGATTGGAAGTCTAGGAAGAAGACCAAGTACAGCTGGAAGCTGGGGGGATTGAAGGGAAGGGATGAGAATTATTATTGTATATGGGAGAGACCTGTCTTGACTTATATTTTTAAATGATTGGTTGAGTGGCTTTGGCACTATGTACTTCCTCACAGACCCTGACCACTCAAATTATATCAATTCACTCTCATTCTCTTGGCACCCTCTATGTCCCCATCATAGCTAATTTGGGTAATTAGTTGCTTAATTACTCCACTAGAATATAAGCTCCATGAGTACAGGTATTGGGTTTTATTTACCACCAGAGCTTCTGTTTATATCCTTGACTAGTTAACCTTTTTGCAGATGTACATTATTCGTCAGACGGGAATCTGTCTCATACAATTATCACATAAAGTTAGTAACTCAAAATGAATGTCTTAGTGAAGGTGGCTTAGTAGCATCTTTGTTTCATATAAAATGCAACATAATATAAAAAGAATATGTTCTAAAGGGAAGAGTTTTGGTCATTAAGAAACTGGTTCTGGTTGATGCTTTTTTATTAGCTGAGTCATCTTGAGAAAATCCCTTAGTTTTTCTGTGCCTCAATTTGATGCAATAATTATATTTGAGAGCCAGTTATATTTGTTGCATTGTTCCATGAACTTTCATTTATAAAATTGAAATGTATAGTACTTTTGTTTTATAGATGCTGCAAACTAACACTTCCAGTCAGACTTCCATTGACTTCCACTATCTGAAACAGAAAACCACATCTTATGAGAAAGGTCTCTAAGCAGGAAGAAAAGAAGCTGTCACAAATCTTATGCATTTTACCTAGCAAAAGAGTAGGAACCAACTTTCTTTCTCCTATTAATCTAGAATTATTTTTAAAATTAGGGATACTTATTTAACAAGTCTGAATTATCTGTTTTCTTTTGACACCTTCACTTTTTCCTAGGTCAGAGATCAGAAGCTGGGGGTGGGGAGATGCTAAAGGGTGACATTCTGAGAATTCGCAGCTTACAGTAGAGGAGAAGAATCACCAAATAGAAAATAGGGCAATCTTGGACAGTTGGGTAAATAGCAAACTAAGCCTTTCAGTACCCTCTGCAAGCCTTGGTAGAGTAATAGCTACTCATAAGAACTAACTGAAAGCTTTGAATTTTGCTCATTATACTTTGTACTTTGACCAGAAATATAAAACATTTTAGAAAGATTTCCATCAAAAATTGTTAAAGTGAATTTTAAATTCTTGGATTTTCAGTCACACTGGTTTAAAATCATAGTTAGTATATGAACATGTTTTAGGATGAATTTGAAAATAAAGGGGTCTTAATTGTTCAATTGATTTAATTAGTTATCACCTCTATAGTAAAGTCTCATTATTGTTACAGTTCCTCAGGATGTTGATTAAAATTAAAACATATTCACTAGTAGAGAAGCTGATTGACACCCAGTGAATGTGGCAGTAAGACATATAGATTCCCCTGCTGATTTTTGAGGACTCAAGCTCTTCTCTTATTTGCCCTCTGAAAGTTTGCAGAGTATAAGCTAACCACAAGGAAGTGATATGGTTGGAAGTCTTAGATGGAGTGGTTGGAGGAGTCAAATGAAAATTTACTGCAATCTTTTCAATTTACTAAATCACAAAAAAGTAAAACAAACAGATACACAAAATGGTATTTTTAAAGGAAGTTCTGATCTCAACCTCTGTCACTAAAACATCCTACTTTGAACTGTTTCTTAGTATAGTCTTGGTAATGGACTTTTGCTTCTGCTCATCCATCTGTATGTTTAAAAACAGAAGTATCACTGGGGCCGCCTCAGTGAGTGTGGGAGCCTCTAAAACTCTGTATGCTACATTTGTGAGTAAACCTACTGTAACTGATAAGACTCACAAAATAAAGACTACTCACATATATGCTCCTTTTTGGCTATTGACGTGAATTTATGATTGGGGTTATTAGAATTAAGGTAACTGCCAAGACTAGAGGATAAGGAAACTGACCAAACTGTCAGAATTGTTACTCTCTTTTAATATATTCCAGGTAGCCTTGGCATAACAGTAATTCTGGGAACCACAGATGTCCCTACATTAGGTGGCCCAATTGTAAAAGTAGTTACTTTCAAATATTACTCAAAAACTTTCTTTTGTCCAATTATATAAATTAGTATTTTATGTCCTTGACTTTTAAAACCATAATAAGTAACCCTTAAATTTAATGTTTAGGTTGCCTTTCTTAAAGTGAATTGAGAAAATAAACTTTCCTTATTTTAAGGTTTATGAAAGCAGAGTAGCTAGGTTTCATAAGATGCTAGAAATATTCTGTTACACAGCAGTGGTTCTCCAAGTGTGATTCAGAGACTCCAGGAGGTCTTGAGAGCATTTTAGTGGGGCTCCTTCAGGTCAAAATTGTCCTCACAGTAATAATTATGAAGATACTATTCACCTTTTCATGCTCAGTTTTTCACAAGTGTATAACTACCTGACGTATAATATCACAACAAATTGAATGCAGAAGTGAGACATTAAAGATATTTACAAAAAATGGAAAATAATGTCAGTCTTCTTACAAAATTTTTTTGTTTTAGTTTGGAAAATATAGTTATTTTCACAAAAAGTGTTATTTATGTTAACGTGTAATAGTTTTATATTTTTAATGAATTAATATATTTTTAATTTTTCCTTTTAGTTTATCATGATAAATATCAGTAAATATAACCCACATAGGGGTTCTCAGTAATTTTTATGACTATAAAGGTGTCATGAGAACAAAAATTTGAGAATATTTATTCCTTCTTGGTTACTTGTTGTTGGGGGACTGAAAATACATAGCATTTCTATCAACTAGAACAGAATTGATAACCTGCAACTCAATAGACCGTAGGAACTCTCACTTCCTTTTTCCTTAGCATCCCACCCTCAGTGAGGAGAGCTCTTCCTTCAGAATTACCTGTCTTCTTTGCCAGGAATTTTATATCCTTCTAAGGTCTCACTTCACCTAGGTGCCAGGAGGAAAAGTATCTGATTAAAGTAATTTATTTGAAAATATTAAATGAAGATTAATTTATTCTTATAGGATATACAGGCATTTGCATTTTTTAATAGAATGTATTTTATGAGACACTGATTAATCTAGAAGAATGCAAATTGGTAAAATGTTTTAGAATATTTAAATCTTTTTTTTTTTTTTTTTGCGTGGACAGGCACCAGGAATCAAACCTGGGTCCTCGGGCATGGCAGGCAAGCATTCTTACCTGCTGAGCCACCGTGGCCCGCCTTAGAATATTTAAAGGGAGAATTACTAGCTACTATATTGAGTTACTGGGTGAAGTGAAGAGAAAAGCATAAATCAAATATTTAATTTTTAGCAATCTTTGAGGAAATTAAATAGCCCTAATGCATATTAATCATTAAATTGCCTTTACTATTTGTTGTCTGTTATACACAGGTCCAAAAATGTATAGTTTTAATTCTGCAAATGATTCTGGTGGTCCTGCAAATCTGGATAAATCTGTTTTAAAAGTGAGTAACCAAGGTTTTCAGTCATTTCAAGAAATGTACTCTTTGAAAAAAAAGATCTATTCTTAAATATGAATTATGGTGGGAGTTTTAAATTTTCATAAGTAGTTTTCTCAGAGCTAGTTTATACCTAATGAAAGTGAACTATAACACATATGCTGAAAGCTTTTAAAAATTAGGGAAGTCCAAAATAAAATTAAAAAAAAAAAATTAGGGAAGTCCAAACTTCAAAGCATAGCAAACATATTCTTTCAGATCTGACCTACTGTACCTTCCCAACCTTCTCTTCCATTACATTTTCTTCTTACAATTTTAGTTCATGAAACATCTTATTGTTCCCCCACATGCCATGTGATTTTGTGACTCTAAGCTTTTGTCCATGTGTTCCCTACCTGGAATACCCTTCTCCATTTGTCACCTCTGTGGACCTCTGTGAAGTCTTTCATACCTCACCAGGCAGATTCTCTTGTTTCATCAACATTTCATATATCTTTTTAAATAATTACCATGCTGGGTTATAATATCTTTTTTGTATGTGTTTCCTATACTAGACTGTGAACTCTTCAAGTATATTTTTCTGCTTACGTAGTAGTAGGCATTCAGTTAAGAAGTAATAAGGAAAGGACGGTATTTTTGTAGGTAGATGCTTGTTTGCTTTTAGTTAAATTTGTGGAGACAACTCAAGAAAAACATGTCTGATAGGAGAAATTAGGAATGAAGCCAACATAAGTATTAATTACTGTTTATATAGGTTTATTTTAATTTGCTAGGTACCCTTTTATTGTGACATTCATTCTTCCAGGCTTTGTGCTTGGACTCCTTATCCATTAAAGCAGATTTGGGAGCTCCATTCCCAAGAATTCTGATTCAGTAGGTTTAGGATAGGGCCTATGTATCTGTCTTTTTGAAAGCAACTTAAGGGTGGTCCAAGGACAATGTTTTGAAACAAATGGCTTGGAGAAGCTTTATAAATGGATTTTTTTTCTCACTGTGTGTTATCTTGTTGCTTTTTCTGTATCCCATTTTTTCTTAAATATATATTAAAAATGTGGTCAAATGAATGGTAGTCCAAAACAACATGATTATTGTATTTGATTTTAGCTGAGATTTTGGGATTGGTTGGTAAGGATATAGAAAAGTGTTACTTGCTTTTATTTATCTAATCATTGAATAATATTTAATAACTTAGCTTTTATTTGATATGGTCTTTTTGGTCTCAACAGGTAGTAATTAATAAAAAACTAGAGCAAAGGATTATTGGAGTGATCAATGAGCATAAAAAGCAAAATAATGACAAGGGAGTGATTTCTGGGAGATTTACTGCCAAAAAATTACAGGTATTTTTCAAATTTTTTCAATTCCTAGTTCTTTAATTCTTAGTTCATGGAGTATTTTTAAGACAGATTCACACAAGATAAAATTACTTCTTCAAGTTCCATTGAGATTCCATATTTCCATCTGTAAAAACTCATTAAAATGGTGATATGAAAACTAAGTTACACTCCACAAATTAAATTATATTATTGTATGGTGGCTCAGCAGGCAGGAATGCTTGCCTGCGATGCCAGAGGACCTGGGTTCGATTCCCGGTGCGTGCCCATGTTTAAAAAAAAAAATTATATTATTGAGCATCTAACATGTTAAGCCCTATGCTGACACTTTATTTATATTTCTCTGATATAACAGTCCTATGAGGTGGGCGTATTTGGCCCCATTTTTTTAAAAAAGGAATTGAAATTTGGAAAGGTTACATAAGGTATTGCCAAGGTGTTAGTCATTAGTAAGGAGTAGAGTCTGGATTTGAACCAATTCAGCATGACTCCAAAGGTCATGCTTTAGAAAGTACATTAAAATGCCTTATTTTCACATATAAAAATCATAGAAAAATGACTGAAAGAAAACATTATACGCTATAAACAGTGACATCAGATGGTGAAAATATGAATAATTTCTCTCAGTCCATCTTTTCATTTATCTATACTTCCCAAAGTTTTAGTACAGTGGGCACATTTGACTCTTATAACTAAAAAAAAAAAGATTTTTGAAATTATAATTTGTTTCAGAGTTTCTAGTTTAAAATTAATGGGGTTATAAATTAGTAATGAAAAAAGAAAATTGACAAAGGTGACTTTTCTATATTTTCCTTGTATAGGATTTATACATGGCTTTACAAGCATTTTCATTTAAGACTAAGGACATTGAAAATGCAATGACTGACACCCTCTTACATGGAGGTGATCTTCATTCTGCATTGGATTGGCTTTGTTTAAACCTCTCAGATGGTAAGCAACATTATCATATACTCCTTTCATGTTTTGAAATAGTTTCAGTATATGTGGTATTTATATCAAGTTTTTTACTCAAATACTTAAAGTTTTTTCAGTTACAGTTATTTTTTAACTGTTCTTACCTTTTCTCTGTTCTTTTGAGTATATTCTCCTTAGACATTGTGGTCCATGCAAGGAAAAAATTACATTTTTTTGTGCACTGCTTTCGTTTGTTGGTAGACATTTTACAATGCATCTAATACAACTCATAAATTCTCAAAGTTTGTTAATCCTTATTAATAAGGAAATTGGTAAACCAGAATGCAAAGTATATTACATTAATATGCTGTATTTGCATTTTTTTTAACTCTGCTAGGGTAGTTGCAATTTCTAATTCCATGAATTTGGACTATCAGTGATTTAATCATACATGTATTTTCAAGCCATACATTTCCAAGGATGACTGTAATACCAAAAAGGCTGTGTTTCTGTCCCTCCAACCTATTAGGCTGTATCTCCTGATTTTTGGTTCAGAAAAATAGGACAATCTGGCCTTGAATAAATAATATTTGATTATGCAGAGGATCAATGTTGTAATCTTTGGCAAGTACCTGGAGTGCAAATAGCTTGTGTGACTGTGACAGGCAAACAAAGAGTGGGAAGGGTTAAGATCTTTTTATGAAAAGTTAAGAGCCTAACATGGTGAGGGTGAAATAGATGTGGGCTGTCTATCTTCTGATGTGTGTCCACTTTTAGTTTGACAATAAAACCAGGTTTATCACAGGATTTCTATTCTTGGAAGATGAGGGGTAGAAGAAAATTAGGTCCTCTGTACCTAGGCCAAAGCTGTTTCAGATCATTTGAATATAAATGTTTGAGAAAGAGGTGTCAAATAGCCTTGCAGGTTTTTTTTAGCCCTATCACGCTAGGATCTCCAGTTATCTACTAGAAGTCTTTTTTTTTTGTAGTCACTAAGCTAGATATTGATTCTCCTTTTTTTCAAAACCCAGAAATTTCAGCTAGGTAGAGAACACAGACTACTCTCCTTATGAGTGATTTGCATTTTCTCCTTCTTCCTCTATCTATTCTCTCTCATCTCCAGTTGATAGGTAGACCTTGAGAAAATCAATAACAGCTCTTTCTCATACACTGCTGTTGGGAATAAACATGGTATATTTAGCCTTTCTGTAAGATTCTTTCACAGAATGTATGAACCAACAGTTCTGCTTTTAGAAATTTATCTTAATGAGATAATGATGTGATAAGGTTAATTTTTAAGGATATTTGTAATAAGCTGGACCTCATAATAATGTGTAAAGTTCTAAGCATAAAATAAATTTATTTTGGCAAAGTTCAGAGTGATCTGTTGGTTTAGATAACTGAAATTATCAAAATTTTCTGAGATTAATGAGCTAGCATTTGAACATTGCTTTATTATAGAGAAATTTTATTTGCATGATTTATATAAATTATCATATAGTTGGCAAATAGTAAATGTTTCTTGCCTTGAGTTGAAGTGGCATTTGACGTGCTCTGTTGAAGATAGCACTGAAAGAATTCGTGTGAACTTTTCTCTTCCTACTTAGCTAGGACATTTAAGAGTAGAAGTAGAAAACAGAATAGAGTACAATAGAAGTAGAAGAGATTTGCAGCCACTTCTTAAAGAAAAATTGAAAGATATAAAAAGAAAGCATCTATTTGAACTTAAAGAGTATTTTTACTTAAAGAGTAATTTGAGAATAAGAGGTTTAGACATATATTCATATGCAAAGAATAGCTTAGTGTTTGGGGTGTTTTTGTGATTATTATTTCATTTTCCTTTTGGTAGTAGCTTTGGAATTATAGTATTTTGTTTCTTTGTTTTTTTCTGATTATAGATTAATACATGTGTAATAATTAAACACAATTAATAATTAATCAAAACCCAGGAAAGTATAAAAAATAATAAAAATCATTGGTGATCCTACCACTCACAGATGACTCCATCACCTGGATATTTCTAGCCAGTTGTTCTATACATATTTTTTCAACATATATTATTTTATATTATTCTTTTTTCACTAAACTTATAGCAGTTTTTTTGCATTTCATGAAAAAATGTTTATTATATAATAATAGTGAGATATTTGTATTCTGGGCATATAGTAATGTTTCCAACTGTTTTTCTATTTTGTGTCTAGTTAATTTCTAATTTCTGTCTCTGAAATTAATGATGTATTAAGCATTTCTTATGAATAAAACTATTCACATTTGGAATTGTTTCCTTGAGACAAATTCTTACTAATAGATAAAAGAAACCAAATTTACTTTTAACATAGTTTCTTTTATTTTAAGATGCACTTCCTGAAGGATTCAGTCAGGAATTTGAAGAGCTACAACCTATAAGTAGGCCAAAATTTCAGTCTCCTCAAATACAAGCCACTATTTCACCTCTGTTGCAACCTAAAACCAAAAAACAGGAAGAAGATGCTAAGATTAAGGTAATTTAAGAATTTAATATTTAAAATTGTATAAAATCAGAATGAAGCACATGTAGCAGTTCATGAGTATAAATATTAAGTTGGTTTAACATTTCTTATTAAAAATCATTAGTTAATTTGTCAGAATTTTCGATCACTGTCTACTTCAGTTATCTATTGCTAAATAACAGACCATCCCAAAATGTAATGGTGTAACCCAACAATTCATTATTTCTCATGATTCTGCAATCTGGACTGGGCTCAGCTGGACAGTTCTGCTGGTCCATAAGGTATCTGCTAGGACTGGAACATCCAGAATGGCTTCTTACATGACTAGTGGTGCATCTGGAATATGTTGGAATGCCTAGGGGCTGGCGGACTAAGCACTCCTCTCTTCACATGACTGGTTTGGGTTTTCTCACAAACTCAGTTTGGTCAGACTTAACATGGAATCTCGTTTCCAAGAGATAAGCCCTAATGAAAAATTTTTTTTTGATCCTCTGCTTGTATCACTCTTGCTAACATATCATTGGCTAATGTTCCAGTACTTGAAGCAAGTCTCCTGGCCAAGCCTAAGTCACGGTGAAAGGGAATTATAGGAAGATGTGAATAATGGGAGGTGTAGTTCATTAAGGCATTATACTTAAATACTCTACATATCATAAAACATTTATGGAAGCATCATCCTCATAAAGCCACTCTTATTTTTAAGGAAAAACACTAGTTTTTTTCCTTAAAACATATCCTTTGACTTCTTTAAGTTGAGACATCTTAAAGTAATGTTAACTTCATTTCATTTGCCCCTCACTGAACGATGAAGAGTATAATTTTGAGGCTTATGTGTCTGCTGTCTTAGAATGTAAGGAAATTCTGAAAGTAATGACACCTAATAAGTTCTGATACCTTTTACTAACTTTGGTTTTTCACATATTTGTTTTCTTTCTATAGCTAAAAAAGGAAGAAAAAAATAAGGAAGTAAATATGAAAGAATGGATTTTGCAGTATGCTGAACAACAAAATGAAGAAGAGAAAAGTGAGAATTCTAAAAGTTTAAGAGGAGGAAAAATTTGACCCTGTGAGTAGACATTTGTATTTGGCTTCTAGCTAGATATTTTTAGGAAAGATATTTAACTTTTCTGAGACTTAGTTTTCCTCCTTTACAAATTGGAGACTGACTGACTTCTTGGTGAAAAATAAACAAGATGACACTTAGGAAAAAACCTGGCACAGAATAAGTGTTCAGTAGATGTTAATTACATTTCTCCTATATTTAAAGAGATAACCATCAAATATTTATTGAATGAATGTTATGTTTAAAGAGTATGTTGAATTGTTTGTGTAATTTTTTAAAAAAGGTGCATTCCTTTACAGAGTAAATCCATAGTTTGGCTGGAGAAAACAAAGACATTGTAAGATTATCTAAAAATACAAGGTAGAAGTTTAAATAAGTAACAGCCAGAAGTTTAAATAAGTAACTGCCGGGGTCACTGAAATGTAAAGTGTAATCAAAAGTGGGAACCTTTGATAGGAAATTTGAATTAGATTATCCAGATAGGCTGTAACCTCTGGAGAATCCAATTAGTGGAGTAACAGGGGAGGGACCTGTGTTCTAGGCTTAAGGTATAAAATCTGTAGCATTCTGTCTCTTGGTGCACTAGCCACGACATTTTGGTTGAGCACCTGTTCTTGCAAGATCATGAATAAATCCTTATCTTCTCAAAAAAAAAAACAAGTGGAGAGGAAGCGCACGGGTGGTTCAGTGGTAGAATGCTCACCTTCCATGTAGGAGACCTGGGTTTGATTCCTGGACCATGCACCCAAAAAAAAAAAAAAGTGAGAGGAAAATACAAGGTACAGGATACACTGTTAAATGAAGAAAAAAAAAAAATCCCGGTAATGGAAAGAAAACATTGACCATAGATATATTTGACAAAAGGCTTCTATCCAGAATTATATAGTTAGACAATAGATATGTTATAAAAGTAGATATATGAATGGCCAATAATCATATAAAAATTTCTTCAACATCACTAGTCCTCAGAGAAATAAAAATGAAAACTATAATGAAATACACTATATATCCATCTAATGGCTAAAATATAGATCAGTAATACCAAACATTGGACAGGCTATGGAACAACTCGAACACTCATACTGTTTGGCATTTCTCATAAAGTTAAACATAAACTTACCATGTGACCCAACAATTCCATCTAGATACTTACTCAAGAAAAATGAAATCATGCCTTCAAAACAGTTTTGTAAAAACAAACATTCATATAGCAGCTTTATTCATAATGTCACTATTTTACAATCATTGCAAGTAACCCAGATAACTGTCAACAGGTAAATGGGTAAACAAAATGTAATGTAATTATACTGCATAAGCAATAGAATTCTACCCAGCAATAAAAAGGAGCCAACTACTTCTAAATGCAATAATATGGAAGAATCTTAAAAATATTATATGATTAGATTAAATTCTGGAAAAATAATCTATGCAGAAATCAATATATAGTGACCAAAAGTTGATCAATGATTGCCTGAGTCCAGAGTTGGGGGAGAGGAATGTCTATAAAGAATCACAAAGGAATTTTTTGTGTCAGTGGAAATGTTCTATATCATAATTGTGATGACAGTTACATGGATGTATATATTTATCAAAGTCATTGACCTATATACTGAAAATGAGTACATTGTATTATAGGTAGATGATACCTTACTTAATAAAGTTGTTTATTATTAAAAAGGGAGAAAAGAAGTCACAGAACATCATGTCTAGAGTGATAAGTGCATTGGTGTAAAAGAAAAAATATGTATGCACACATATATTTGCATTCTGATATATGCAAGGAGAAATAACATATGAAGCTATCACTAGTATTAGAACTGGGGTAGTAAAGTAAGAGGGAGATTTCTTTTTTATATAAGTTTTTTTTTAACTATGTCCCAATATTAAACTAATAGAAGTTTTAAAAGTTTAAGTCTATCTTGAGTTTCAGAGAAAGAAGTCTTTTCTATTGGAGCATTAGTTCAATACTTCAAAGAAAGATGGCACTTAAAAGGTGCACAGAGTTCAAGTAGGCAAAAAAGAAGGATAGAAATACTGTCCAGATAGGTGACATCATGTGAAGGTTACTGAAGGGGAATTGTGCAAGGAGCCTTTGGACATTAAAAAATAGATGAGATAAAGAAATAGAACGTATAGGTGAATACTGTCAGAGAGGAATGAATAGATTTGTTTAGCTGAGATTGTGGAGCATTTTCATGCCCAGAAAATGGGTTTGGCACATTCATTATTCATTGTGAAGAGCCACTAGAAGTTTGGGTGCAGGTGACTGACAAGAAGAATTTGACATTTTAGGAAGATTTTCTAGAAGTGTCCGAGTGGTTTGAAAATTGAAAAGACTGGTTCTGGGGGGGCCGTGTTACTAGCTATTTTCATCAGCTGTGTTCTAAAGTAATAAGGACATAGTTTGGAAATTGGGACAGAAGTGAGACATTCTGATGCAGGTATCAATAGAAATTGGTGATTTACTGAAAATAAAGGTCAGAATAAACCAAAGATGGCAAGAGATGCATAGGTGGGTGGACTGCTAGTGCAGAAATAGGAAAGATGGAAAGGAAATTGTGTAAAGTAATTTTGGTGAATTTGAGGAGGTTGCTAACCCTCCTGTTTGTTATTCCATGTGTGTTAACTTCTACACAAAATGGCCCCAGAATGCAAATACTTGTGCTTGCTTAGTTGCCTCTTTTCCCTTCCTTGTAACAGTTATTTCATAACAGCATCGTATATGCCATCGTCTTCTTTATCCCTTGCTCTGCTGCTTATTTGCTGTCCCTTATAAGCCAAAAAAAAAAAAAAAACAGTATTTGAGTTTATTTTTAAACTCTTTCTAGCTTTTGTTCAACAGTCATGTCATAGCAGTTTTCCTCAGAAGCCGTTTCTTCTTGTTCGACTATCTTCCTTAACATAGTGGGAAAGGTAACTTTTAGATGTATATTATTAAACAGTTTTTCTTTTTACAGATAGGAACTCATACGTTTTTTAAATTAGAGTAGTTGTAGGTATACAGAAAATCCTGCAGAAAGCAGAGTTCCCATAAACCATCTCCCCGCCACAATTTTTCCTATTAACATTTTTCATACTTTTTAATTCTCTTGGTTACTTTATCTTATTTAACACATTCAGAAAGTTTCATCATGTGGATCACCCTCATTATTTCACTACCATTTTTTAAATGGCTGAATAATATTTCTCGGTAGAGATGTACCATGTTAATTTTCTATTTTTCTGTTACAGTCATTGTTGCTGTAAAGATCCATCTACCTGCAAATCTACATATTCATATTATTTCCCTATGAAAAATTCCTAAAAGTAGAATTTCTGGGTCAAAAGACAAAGTTAAAAATCAGAAGTTTTGGTACAGTATATTGACCATGGATAAATTAATCTTGCTTTTCTTTTTATTTCCTTATAATCATCTTATTCAGAACAGAATGAAAGATACTTGCACCTTGCAGCAAAACTTCTGGATGCAAAGGAGCTAGCAGCTACCTTTAAACTAGAAAAAAACAAGCAAGGCCAAAAAGACGCTCAAGAAAAAATAAGGAGGTCTCAAAGAGGTAAATACTTTTAAATTCTTAGAGGCATAAATTGTCCTTTTTTGACTTCCTAGGATTGAGATTGCCTCTTTTTAACATGTCTGCTATTTGGCATTTTATACCAAGGATTGGCAAACTTTTTCTGTAACAGGCCTGATAGTAGATAATTGTAGAATTCATGTACCACATGGTCTCTGTCACAACTGCTTAACTGCTGTTGTATCATGAAAGCAGTCTTAGATAATACATGAACAAATGAGCACAGCTACATTCAATATAATTTTTTATGGACACTGAAATATAAATTTTATATAATTTTTACATGTCATGAACTATTACTGCCTTTTTACTTTTTTTTCCCAGCAATTTAAAAATGTTAAAACTATTCTTAGCTCACAACGCATACAAAAAAAAAAACAAACAATAACAACAGGCATTGGACCATGTTTGGCCTAAAGGCCATAATTTAACTGATTTATACCATAAACACCATCTTCTTCCAAGAAGAGGTAGATACAATTCCATGAGTATTTATAGTTAATGAAGCATTTTTTCCAGGTCTTCCGCATCTGTTAAATAATGTATTATAAAAAAGAAAGAATGCCAACTATTTTTCCCAACCCTCGTTGCAAAATAAAAGACATAGAAAACAAATACATGAAACTAAACATCATCTTTTTTCTTGGTAGAAATGGAAACTTTAGAAGACCATCCAGTATTTAATTCAGCCATAAAGACTTCACATCAACAGAATGAAAGGAAAAAACCTCCTTTGGCCACAGAAGGGGAAGGTGCTTTGAACTTTAACTTATTTGAAAAATCTTCTGCTCCTACTGAAGAAGAGAAAGGTGAAGTGAAAGAATTTAGTCCTAAGTGTAGTTTTTCAATAATAAATGAAATGTAAAGGAATATATAATTGTGAAATTATGTTAGTTTATATTGCACCAAACTGTTATGCTTCCACAAGTTGTCTTGGAAAAATAACAATTCAGATAACTTGTTTGTATAGTATTTAGTAATCATGAATATATTTCCTCAGTCTTATCTCTCTCCAGGCTACCCTCCGTAATCCTCCCAGAGTTATCTTCCTATAATGCAGACCTAATTGTGCATTTCCTGTTAAAAACCTTGAATGGTTCATTTCCCATTGCCTGCCCATGCAAAGAAAAAACTTTTAATTGTTCTGAGCCCACTGTCATCATTACTACAAGTCCAAACCCTTAAGCGTGATGTTCAAGAGTTTTTTGCAGTCTGTTGCAGTCTGCCTTTTACCATATTGCCAGTTTTTCACAGCTATATGCTCCAGCCACATCATTCTTTAAAACATATGTTGTTTCATGGCTGCATGACTTTGGTCATCTTGTTACTTGGCCAACTTCTCCCTCACTTCAAGCTTTACTCAAATGGCACCTCTTCTTTAAGCCTTCCCTAACTGTTGTCACGCCACCAGAGGTAAGTAAAATGGTGAATTTCTTTTTCTGCATTCCCAAATAGATTATTGATACAGCTAATGTAATAGTTATTAGACTATGATATAATTAATCTGATCCCACACTTAATTATCAGTTCTTTTAAGGGTATGAACCATGTCTCATTCATCCTTAATCTCTGATGTAGACCCAGCTTGATGCCTGATATGGTGGCTACTCAGTAAATGTTTGTTGAATTAATCTAAATAGCTACAAATATCTTATTCATTTTTTCAAAAAGTATTTAATCCTTATTGTACACAATGTCAGGTACTGTGTATGCAGTAATGAACAAAATAATATAGCCTCTGCCTTCTTCAAATGTAAATCTAGTAGGAAAGATAACTACTAAGTTTACACAAATATATAATTAGAAACTGTGCTATAAAAGAAAAAAAGCTGGCTTGTAAAATTAGAGATTAAAAGGAGTTCTAATTTGGATTTTGAAGACCTTGCTGATGATACTTGTTCTGAGAGCTAACAGATGATTAGGTGTTGACCTGGTTACAAGTTGGTGGAAAGAGCCAGATAAGAATCCCTTCTTGGATAGAACATTGCAAGTTTAATGTGGGAAAGAGCTTAGAGCAGCACTGTTCGACACAGTTTTCTGCAGTAACGGACATATGCTAGATCTGTGCTGTCCAATGTGATAGCCACTTGCTAGATGTGTATACTGAACACTTGAAATGTGCTAGTACAAATGATAAACTGAATTTCTAAAATTTTATTTAGTTTAAATTATGTGGCTAGCACTACTGCATTGGGCCAGGCAGACTTAGAACATTTGAGGAACTGAAATCATAGGGAGGGTGGATATGGCATAGTGAGCATGAGGAAAGAATGGCAAGAGATGGGTGGAGGTGGACCATGATGGCTTTTAGGCAGTAGTATGTAATTTCACCTTTATTTTACACATAACAGGAAGTCATTGTGGTGGTGATGGAGTGATATGGTTGTGGTTGTGGTCATGGCCATGGTGGCAGATGGCAAGCAGAGAAATGACATTGTTTTTTTAAGTTTACTCTAGGCGTGGGATAGCATACCAAACATAATTCTAAGTATCCTAAATAATTCATCAGATGGATGGTTTCACAGATATTTGATAAGAATACATAAGTTCCTCCTTTTTATAAATTCAGGATTTTCCATGGTGCTATCCAGCAAATTTCTTTACCTCACTTTTAGAAGAGTAAGCATGTCTATGTGTCTTTTCTTCTAGAACTGTTTTTCCCAAAAGTGATCTTGATCACTTACAGATTTTATATTACTACAGAATGTTTTTAAATGCAATTTTATTGATATATATTATATATTCACATACCATGCACTCATCCAAAGTGTACAATCAGTGGTTTACAGTATCATCATATAGCTGTGTATTTATCATCACAATCGACTTTTTCTTGTTTGTGAAAAATAACATATATACAAAAAAAAGCAGTAAGTTTCAAAGCACACCATGACAATTAGTTATAGATCAGATTTCAGAGTTTGGTATAGGTTACAGTTCCACAAATTAAGGTTTTCAGTACTAGTTGCTCCAAGACTCTGGAGACTAAAATATCAATAGAATGATTCAGCAGTCAAATTCATTTGTTAAATCCTCCCTTCTCTATAAAACTCGACCATCTCCTTTGATCTTTCTCCCATCTTTTTTTTAAATATTTTTATTGTGAAATGTAATATATCCCGAAAAGCAATAAATTTCAAAGGAAAGTTTAACAAGTAGTAGTAGAACAAATTTCAAAGTATCATATGGGTTACAGTTCCACAATTTCAGGTATTTTCCTTTGGGTGTTTTAATACACTAGAAACTAAAAAGAAGT
Source organism: Tamandua tetradactyla (assembly GCF_023851605.1). NCBI lineage: Eukaryota > Metazoa > Chordata > Mammalia > Pilosa > Myrmecophagidae > Tamandua > Tamandua tetradactyla. The sequence continues at coordinate 895,625 of NC_135336.1, forward strand.
ATCTGTGTAATGATTCACTAGTCATAATCCTTTGTTAAGTCCTAACTGCTCTGTTACACCTCGTCCCTCACTCGATCTTCAGGGATATTTGGGCAATGACCATTCTAACTTCTTCATGTTGAAAAGGAGTGTACATGATGATTTTTATCTCTGTCATTTTAGATAAAAAGAGAGAACTTCATGATGTAAGAAATTTTGACTATGCTACTCGAAGCTGGACTGGAAAATCTCCCAAACAATTTCTTAATTGATTGGGTCAGGAAGAATCTTCCCAAGAGTCCAAATCCTTCCTTTGACAAAATTCCAGTAGGTAGATACTGGAAATGCAGATATGTTTCTCTGGATGACTGAATGAACTTTTAGAAGAATGTAAGATAAAAAAAATCTTTTTGTTTCCTATAAATTAAGTTAATATTTAGGAAGCTCTCTAATTCATATCTCAGGTTGAGAGTATGTATAGATTATCCATGCCTTCCAGAGAAATATTTGATTTAAATAATTGATGTAAATTTAGGTTCGATATATTGGGACTCTCTTTATAGTTCATCAATTTTATTTTTATTTTTTTCATCTTTTTCTTTGTAGGGTGAGAGTGATCAAGTCTGAAGATGATGTCTTGATAGTGTGTCCTACAATCTTAACAGAGAATGGCATGCAAGCTCAGCACCTGGGAGCTACTTTAGCTCTTTATCATTTAGTGAAAGGGCAGGTGAGGCTTTCTACAACTAAATACTTCAAAAAACATTTGTGGAATAATGGGCATAATATACTTCGGCAGCTTAAACTGTATCTACATAAAGTATTTAATTATGGTCCTCTGGGCCAATTTTCTATTTACTGACTCCTTCTGATTAGTCCTACGTTCTGCTCATTCATAATTTGTATTTCCTCTCACCCCTAAATTTAGCTCAGTCTTTCCCCTTGCTTCTTAGACCTGAGGTCTGAAAGAGACAATTTGGTCCAACTTTTCATGAGATTAATTTACAGGTTAAAAATAGTTTTAATTTAATTTAATAGGTGGTTGAATTAAGGAAGTTTTTAAACAGTTATTTTCCTTTAATATTATATTATCTTTTCAATTAAAAAAAGATCATCAGTATTGGTTACAGTTTTCAATTCTAGGTGAACTATTATAAGCTTCCCAGTTTGCAATAGTTAAAGTATTCCTGAAGGAAGTTCTTTAAGAGAATACAATGCTGTTCCTTTTTTTCTTTATAATTTAGATTGTCAACATGTCCTCTTTACAGTAAATGTGTGTTATATGTCCTTTTTTATGGGAAATTAGAACCACTGAAACTGTTAGACACTGATTAAGTAGAATTCCAAGCAGTTCTTTCCAAATTTTGCTAATAAAAGTTCTTAATGTTTCTCATTGCCTTCATTTTGCAAAATAAGAGAACAAAAACTGAGATGACTTAGTAGAAATGACCATCAATGTCACAGAGATAATTGTGGGCTCTTTTATAGCACAAAATTAGGATAACTCAGATTCCACTTAGTACAGTTCACTTAAAACACTTTGAGCTGTACATTAGATGACTGCCAGAATCTCAAAAGAAGCTTTGTAATGGTGTTCCAGTATGTTTTAAAAATGCCTGATGATTCATCTATATATTTATATAGCACTGCAGGAATAAAAAATATTTATTCAGTAGGTTACTATGTTCCAGGAATAAGCACTTTACATGTATTAATTTATTTAACTTCACAGTATGCCTATGAGGGAGGTACTATTATTATCCCCCTTTTACAAATGCAGAAACAGAGGCACAGAGAGGTTAAGAACTTGCTCTAGGTCACAGCATTAGCAAGCCAAAAAGTTCATATGTGATATGTTATTTATAAATTTTGATTATATGAACACATCATATTAAATTAATAACTTCATGGTTTGAGACAAATTACATTTTAAGAGTAAGATAGCTATTCTAAGTTCTAAGCTGTATTTTGATACCCAGTAGTTAGTGAAAATGATATACTGCTTTTTGGTTTTTTGGGTTTTTTTTTTCCCCTTTCACAGTCAGTTCATCAGTTACTTCCTCCTACTTACCGAAATGTTTGGTTGGAGTGGAGTGATGCAGAAAAGAAAAAGGAAGAATTCAATAAAATGGAAACCAATAAACCGTGTGATCTTTTTATTGCCAAACTTCTGAATAAATTGAAACAACAACAACAGCAGCAACAACAGCATTCTGAGAATAAGAAAAAAAATTCTGAAGATCCTGAGGAATCTTGGGAAAATTTAGTTTCTGATGAGGACTTTTCTGCACTATGCTTAGAATCAGCAAGTGCAGAAGACTTGGAACCTGTCAGAAACCTCTTCAGAAGGTTGCAAAGCACACTGAAGTATCAGAGACTTCTAAAGGAAAGGAAACAGTTATCTGTGTTCAAACACTGGAATTTGATTGTCGAAACTCTTAAAAGGCACAGGGTAGTGGTTGTGGCAGGTGAAACAGGAAGTGGTAAAAGTACTCAACTACCACATTTTCTTTTGGAAGATTTGCTTCTAAATGAATGGGGAACAAGTAAATGTAACATTGTCTGTACCCAGCCCCAGAGAGTTAAACTTCACAGCAGTGAGTTTAGCCACAAGGGTGTGTGAAGAATTGGGCTGTGAAAGTGGACCTGGAGGAAGGATAACTCTGTCTCTGTGAATGGTGACAGTACTCATCTTTGCTTTGGGGATCCAAATGGAACCTGTCCCATATATGAGCTTTGACAGTTACTGGTTGTTCAGTAACACATTTAAGGAAGTTTGCAGATGTTTTCTTTGAAAGATGTGGTAATATACTACTGTCTTACATATGAAAAGGGTTATTAGCAATTCTGTCATTAAAATTCTCATATAAAAGAAAAAATACATGTCATATCTGAATATCAAATATGTTACGTACTAGACTAAATATTCAAAAAATTTAGACAAATAATAAGTTTGACTCTTGATCTCCTCTATCTCAAGTTTTTGTAAATCATTTCTTTGGAATGTATACTGAAAGATTTTCAGTAATTCTTTTTTAAAGAGTAGAAGGGAAAAACAATACAGAAGAAAATACTAAACTGTTTTCACATCCTGTATTTTTTTTTTAATGGAGAAGTTCTTAAATATCTGTTGTCATGCATTTGCCATGCAAGTGCACACAAAACTGGTCAAACCTCAACCAGAGTGACTACAAAGTATGGAAATAATTAAGGTTGATTAGAACCAAATATGATAAATTCCCAGTTCATATAATTAGCTTAGTTAAAATTTGAGTTGTTCATTCTAGAGATGGTCCTTAATATTTTTGTCTCTTAAGATAATATGCTTCATTAAATAATTTTTATTTAGTACATTTTCTGGGATTCTCTCAGCGAATATAGGGATATAAAAAGACACCTGTAAGAAACTAAGGTTAAGCATAATGACAGACATGTATACAAATAAAACAAAGGAATGACTGAAGGAGTAAAAAGTTGTGATAGAAATAGAAGTGACTTCAAGATTCCCATTAGTAAGCACTGGTATAATAGCAGCTGTTTTTTTAATGGTGGCAAGTTTTATGAGCTGTTGACAGGGAAGTAGACCAAATTGTAGGAGCTGCTTTAAAATTCTGTTTCTGAGTATCTCAGTATTTTGATCCAAGGTGATTTAATATGAAATTAATTCAACATTTGTTATGTTTTTTTAATAATGATATTTGAAGCTGATTAACAGCTTTCTGTTTCAACATGTTAAAAAGCACAAAGGTTTTTCTTAAAAACTACCCCTGCTTTATAGTATTATATAATCAAAAACTAGGGAAATCTAATAATAAATTGTACTATATAGATTTATTTACTCTGTTCCATATATTAGAGAGATGAACACTATGCTTCTTCTTTTTTTTTTTTTTTCATGGGCAGGTACTGGGAATCAAACCCAGGTTTCTGGCACAGCAGGCAAGAACTTTGCCACTGAGCCACTGCTGCCCACCCCATGCTTCATTTTTTAAACCTTGTTTCCCAGATCACTTGGAAGAAGCTGTTCTCAGTCTTGTGTTCTTTCTCGTTCAGAATTCCTTGTGTGGATATCAGATCCGGATGGAATCTCGAGCTAGTGAATCTACCAGATTACTCTACTGTACAACAGGGGTTTTGCTAAGGAAACTTCAAGAAGACGGTCTTCTAACTAATGTATCTCATGTTATTGTAGATGAGGTGAGTAGATTCTCTAGTTGTGTCTAGATAGGTTTTTAAAATTTTTGTATTAAAAAGATGTTACTTTTAATGCTAGCTGTTTTCTTTTGTGATTACTAAATGCCATATACTTTATACATAATAATTTATTTAATCTCCTCTAACATCTCGTTATACATTTATTTTATTAAATAAATACCTTAGGATACTTGCTGTGTGCTAGATGCTCTTCAAAATACTTTGTATGTGTTAATTCATTTACTTTGTATGTGTTAATTCATTTAAACCTCCCCATAACCCATTGAAGTAAGTACTACTATCTCTGTTTTACAGTGTAAGAAACAGGCATAAGGAAGTCAAATAACTTGCCCAAGGTCACACAGCCAGTAAGTTGCTGGTGATGATGGCTGAAACCCTGGCAGTCTGGCTCTACTCTGCTCTTACCACTACACTGTTCATCAACTAATACATGTAGATGTTAAAGGATCTTCTCTAATTCTTATAAAAGACAAGGAATCTTCATCCATGTGTCATTTTCTCTTTAGATATATCCCTGCTTGAATCAAATTTGAAAGCACATATAAATTGAATTATGCAGAGTTTCACTTTAGAGTTATTTTAAATGGCATACTAGTTTAGTATATATAAAGTGATTTGCTTTGTACATAAGATATATAGCATATCTATTATTTCTATTATTTAGAAAATAATTTTTTAATTTTCCCTGATATAAAGTTTTTATGAATGTCTGTGAATTCATGAAGTTCAGAAGGCAGCATGGAAGTCTAGTCATTCATTGATTTTTAATCAGTATAGAAACTTAGAAAATGAAAATAAATCTGTAATCTCATGACCTAGAAAAAATGATTAACATTTAATTTTCTTACGTTTTCATGGGCTTTTTAGCCATTTGTATTTGCTCTTCAGAAAAATGTCTGTTCATATCTTTGGCCCATTTTATAACTGGGTTGTTTGTTCTTTTGTTGTTGAGCTGTATAATTTCTTTATATACATATCAAACCTTTATCCAATAAGTGGTTTCCAAATATTTTCTCCCATTGATTTGGCTGCCTTTTCACCTTTTTGACAAAGGCCTTAAGGCACAGAAGAATTTGATTTTGAGGAGTTGCCATTTAGCAATTTTTCCTTTCATTGCTTGTGCTTTCAGTATAAAGTTTACATGGCCACCTCCTATTAGTGGGTCTTGAAGATGTTTCCCTATATTTTCTTCTAGGAGTTTTATGGTACTGGCTCTTATTTTTAGGTCTTGATCCACTTTGTGTTCATTTTTGTATTGGATGTAAGGTAAGGGTCCTCTTTCATTCTTTTAGCTATTGATAATCCAGTTCTCTCATGCCCATTTTATTGAAAATTCTGTCCCAGTTCTGTGAATTTGGGGCCTTGTCAGAGATCAGTTGACCATAGATTTGATGGTCCATCTCTGCATTCTTGATTTAGTTCCATTGGTCAATACCTCTTTCTGCCAGTACCATGCTGTTTTGACCACTGTGGCCTTATAATTTTTAAAATCAGGAAGTATGAGTCCTCCCACTTTAGGATATTTTTAGCTATTCGAAGTCTCTTTTCCTTCCAAATGAATTTGATAACCAACTTTTTCTAAGTCTTCAAAGTAGGTTGTTGGAATTTTGATTGGTATTGTGTTGAATCTGTAGATCAATTTGGGTAGAAGTGACATCTTAACTATATTTAACCTTCTTATCCATGAGCGCGGAATGTCTTTCCACTATTTAGATCTTCTTTTATTTCTTTTATCAGTATTTTGTAGTTTCTGTGTATAGGTCCTTTACATCTCTGGTTAAGTTTATTCCTCGATACCTGATTATTTTGTTTGCTAGTTTGAATGAAATTTTTTCCCTTATCATCTCTTCACTTAGGTTATTGCTTGTGATAGAAATATTACTGATTTTTGCACATTAATCATGTATCCGGCCACCTTGCTGAATTTATTAGCTCAAGTAGCTTTGCTGTAGATTTCTCAGGATTTTCCAAATATAGTATCATGTCATCTGCAAATAATGAAAGTTTTACTTCTTCCTTTCCTATTTGGATGCTATTTCTTTTTCTTGCTGATTGCTGTAGCTACAACATTGAATAAGGTGACAGTGTCTCATTCCTGATCTTAGAGGGAAGGCTTTCAGTCTCTCACTGTTGAGTACAATGCTTTTCATATATGCCCTTTATCATACGGAGGAGGTTTCCTTCGATTTCTAACTTTTGAAATGTTTTTATTAGAAAAGGATGATCAGCCACATATTTGCAGACCATCTCAGAGGGTAGAGTCCTACACTCATTGCTAATCTTACACATTACATAATGATTTTTACTGGCTTCAATTTTAGAGGGTTACTTTATTTCCAATTCTGAAGATCTGCCTTATTTTAAAACATACAGCTTCTCCTTCAGTATACCATGTATTGATTATACTTAAATATTGATTAACTTTTACTAGGTTTGAGTATCAGATTGTTTAAGCTTCTTGCTAGACTCTAGATTATTTTTTATTCACTTTATACTACTTTCACGAAAGAAGTGTGCAGTCAGACTTCCTACTGATTATCTTGAAGGAGATTTTACAAAAACGTTCTGATCTACACTTGATTCTGATGAGTGCCACAGTGGACAGTGAAAAGTTTTCTGCATATTTTACACACTGCCCTATTCTCAGAATTTCAGGCAGGAGTTACCCTGTTGAGGTACGTTTTCTTTATTGCACAATGTAAATATTTTTATTACAATATTGTAATATTGTAAATATTTTATTACAAATGTAAATTTCTTTATTTACAATGTAAAAAGAAATTGCATTCCCACCAGAGGGTTTCCCCCCAGAACAGTCCTTGTGCAGTCTGAGTCCAGAACTACTCACAGGGTTTTGCAAGTCAAGAGAGGACCTGGAGACATTCTGGGAATTAGATGGCTGGTGCTACCTTGCCTGAATGTACGTGAGACAGAAGGAGGGTTCTGCTGACGACAAACCTGAGGGCTATGGAACATAAACCATGTTTGCCTATCAAAATCACCATGTCCAGATTGAAGATGGCTGCCTGGAACAAGTAACTCCCTTTCCTCCTGTTCCTCATGTTTAGGGTTGTCCTCTTGAAGCTTTCTCGTCTGCATTTTCTAAATGTTTACCCTTTTGATTCAGCTGATGAAGACTGTTCTTTTAATCAATTTTCACACATAAAAATGTACACCATGATATAATTTATTCTGAGACATCTAGGGACTGGCCCATCTACATCAACCAAGTTCTTCATTCTCAAATAATGTTGGGAAAAAAACTTTTTCATATTATTCTAAATTAGTGCTTGGTGACATTCAAAAGGTTTTAATCCCCTTAAAATGATACTTCCTGAAAGCAATTTGAGTTCACCCAATTATATGGCTTAATCTGTACAGGTTTTCCATCTTGAAGATATAATAGAGGAAACAGGCTTTGTACTGGAGAAAGACTCAGAATATTGTCAGAAATTTCTGGAGAAGAAGAAGAAATAACCATTATGTTACAAGCAAAGCAGGAGGAATAAAAAAGTATCGGGTAAAAGGAAAACATTTTGAAAGACATCAATAATAAGATCTGGGTATAACGTACAAGGAGAGTTCTACAATCATATGGCTCTCTCCTTGCCACTTCTACCACAAGAAAGAAGACTGTTCTAAGCAACCGTCTTGAAGGGATGCACAGTTTTTGTGAAGAGTCTTAGAGGAATGTTGCAGAAGGATTTCAGTCACATCAGTGTAGAACTCAGTATCCTTGGAAAGAAAAAGAAGAGGCTTCAGGTTGACAGATGGTTTGCACTGTCTATAGTCATGTATAGAACATGATCAAGGGTGTTATAGTGGACTTCAGTTAAAAGATGAGGTCTGTGTGCTCACTTCCCCATCAGTGTTGTTACTCAGGAGATTGGGTCTCTTGTTGAAATCATAAATTTGGGGGGTTAAAAATGTATCTATAGGGTTTAGATGAGGCCAGGCATTGCTTGTTCAGTATCTCAAGCCCAGAAAGATGAGTTAATTCTTGAAGGAAATTACATTGAAATTGCATCAAATTCAGCTGCTTTGATTCTGTGGGCCAGCATAGTTAAAACCAGAAATATCAAAAAATTTGGGGACGTCATCTATATCTCTGGAGAAAGGAACAGTATAGCAGGCTGATGAATAAGACTTAATATCTAAGAGTTGTCTAGCTATGGAAACAATAAGATGCCAGAACTATTTGTGATATTTTTAAAATGCAATCAGATTTGTTGATTTGAGACTTTTTCTTAAAAAAAAAAAATCCTGTGGCTGACTCATGAATTCAAGCATAACTTGATAGAAGAGGAATAGCTGTGGTTATGAACAATATTTAAGGGTCACTTCTTTAATCTTTGCTTCATTGTACTGTAGTCTTTGGTTTGTGGTTTTTAGTTTCCTTCTTACACTATCCTGGGCCATATAGACCCACAGTACAAAATCAAGGACATATAAGTAAGAATCAACTTTTATATAGCAGTTTCACAGTGATGATTAATTATTGAGGAGTAAATTTGTAATGATTTTCTCTATCTCAACACCATAGGTGGTCAGGATAGGACAGGCCTAAAATCTAGGTTTTTTCAGTAGCCTCTGTCCTGGCAGGAGGAAACCTAAGCTCCACAATAAAGCGATTAGAGAAAGCGAAATCATATTTGTCAGAGAGATTAGAGGCAATTCAGGAGTTCCCTACATTTCTAGAGAAATCTGTCCTTTATTCTTTAGATGGTGGGGCTTTGTACAGCTTGAATGATAACTAATATCAATATAACCCAACTCTTCTGAGGATTATTTATCCCTTAAAAGTAGACATGAAAAGGATAATAAATAAACCCAAGAAACATGTGCAACTCTAGAAATTGTATTAGACATGCTGAAGAGAGAATGTAAGCCTTGGATTCCATCACTACTCAAACTCTTCTGGTCTACTATCACTCTAATTTGTATAAAAATGAGTAAGAAGAAAGCCCATTCTATGCTTTCCCCTTCCCTCCTCTTCCACTCCTAATTGTTCGTCTCTTTCTCCTCTCTTCCTTTTCCTCCTTCATAACTGTCAGATTTTTTAATTCATATGTTTTATTTATGTTCATATGTGTTTTATTTGGTCTCATACTATGAAATAAGCTTGGCAGGTGTGAAGACCTCTAAGTAATAACAAAATTGAAGTTCAGACAAATCTAACAACTTGGCTGAGGTCACACAGTAAATGAAGAGAAATGACTTGGGCTTGTATATTCTAATCCTCAGATTCTTGGTCTTTCTTCAACAGGAATGCTTTTATCATGATCTACTTAGCTATTAGCATATGTTCCTAAATTCTAAGCACTCTTGCAACTAATGGATTTAGGACAAATCCCAAATCATCGAAAGAAATTAGAACAATATTATATTTAATAGACTTAATAGATGTAACAAAGTATTATTGAGTAAGTCATATATTCATTTTTTTCTTTGAAAAGCAAGAAGTTAGAAACACTTTTGTTTCTAGAATGATTCTTGATTTCTTAATATTTCCTGCCCATGCTTTCCATATATTCATGAGAAGGGAACACAGATATTCTGTCCTAAACTATGTGCATTTGGTTTGAAGAATTAAGGTCAGTCATCTTTCCAAGATGATTCTCAGCTGAAGACATTCATGAAGTTAGCAGCAGAGCTATCTCATAATGTGAACTGTCTTTGGAATAATTACTATCTATTTTACTACAGTAAGTGTTTTCTTATGATTTTCCCCCATTGTTGCACCAAATTCTGGCTTTTGTTTTGAAAAATGACTTTATATCTATACTAAGAACACTTCATCAATGAAGAACACGTGATTTGTCTCATCATTCCTCATATTTGGATTCTCTGGAACATCTCTGGAGCCCATGAGTGGTGTCAAAAGGGTTTTCATAGCAATCTAGTCCAAACAGAAAATGGGACTGGGGAAAATTGGAAAGAAGAAAGATTATTAAGTCTTTAGGGGCAAACTTTACTTGGAATCGACATTTTTAAGTCAAAGTGGTCCAGGTGGTTTTTTGTTTGTTTGTTTATTTTTCCAGCTTTTTCCTAATTTACTAGATTGGAAGAAATTTCAGTGAGAAGTGACTTGTCCCAAATCATGAGGCTGATGAGTACGGATGATGATGACCATTTATGTATGTGTTTCCTCAGGCTCAGAGTTTCCAGACAGCTCTCTCTCATCACTTATCTTTCTGGGCTTCTAAGAGATCATGACTGTTTCCTATGATCCCCAACTACCTTACCTGTCATTCCCTACCCACAAGGGTGATCTTTCCCTCACTCTTTACATAGTTTACTCTCTTTGTTCAGGTTGCTGCCCAAATAACATCCCCTTTGGCTAAGAGTCCTGTGGACCTCCAGAGGCCAAGGCCCCTCCAAGATTCTGCTCTCTCCAGTCCTTGAGACTTTGCTCTGGTCTCTGCTGATGGGCAGGGAAATGTGACTTGGCTGGTGATAGTGAGGGCTGGTCAGTTACCAGTGCAGACTTAGGGGCAGGAATGGTGAGCATGAGGTGGCAGTAGTGGTTCTCAAGAAGCCAGGGGTCTAGCTGGTTTTTGGAATTGGATGATGGAAGAAAATTGGTACTGTGATAATACCATCTTCTCTGTTTAGTCTACAACCCATGTGTACTTACTGACTCATTAATCACCATAAATGTTGAGGAGCCTCCTATTGTGGAAAGAGAACTGTGCTAGGTGTCAGAAGACCTGACCACAGGTCTGCCTTGAGAAATCCCAACCACTTACTGAATCTCAGGTTCCTTAGCTGCAAAGTACCCATAATAATTCTTGCCCTATCTGAATCAGAAATATGGAGAACTGGCAAGCTTAGTTTTCTAAATACTTTCTCAAGTCAGGTGGTACTATGCAAATGCACAGTCTCACTTCTTTATCAAAAAAATCTTAGGGAATGGTGTATTGTTTGGTTTGGTTTCATTGTTCAGAAAGAAGTATTTATCCTGATCTTCTATTCTGGGTGCTCACAGGAATTTTAAGTCTAATTTGATTTTTGTGATTCTAGCTTTCACTTGACTTTCCATTTCAAGAGTAAAACTAAAGGAGGATCTATTTTTCTTTGGTTTAAGTTTCGAACAGCAGGGCATTTTTTGTATTCTGATTGCAAGCACAACTTAACAAAGCCATATTTAAAAGCAGGGAAATGTCACTTGTTAAAAAAGCTCACAGAAGCAAGTCTGTCTCTGCTGAATCTTTGAAGGCACTGCTTAATAAAACCAAGAGATCTTCCTGATGCTGTCCAACAAAACCTTCGGTAGATGTATTCTGTGCATATTTTTTGAGGATAGAGATAAAAAGGGGGGAAAGGACAGGGTGCATCATGACAATCATTTTTCATTACAGTCAGATATCCCAAGCTTTAGTGCAGTGGAGTCTATCAGGCAAGATTGTGTATTAATTATGAAGGTGCACTTCAATTTATCAGCAAAGGATATCAAGCAGCCCCAGTGCCACAACCTCTCATATAATTTATGTCTTCCTTGTAGGGAGGCAGATAGCAATGATTTTTGAAATTGCCTCCTCTGCAAAAAGATGGGAGAAAAACATACACACACAATATACAATTAAAAGAAGATAAGCATCAGGTGACATGTCACATTTTCAGAGAAAGTCAAAAGTGGAGGTCTTCAGCGTTGGTTTGCTGTGAGAACTCACTGATACTTCCCTTGATGTGACTACTTAACTCCTATTAAAATTAATAGGGGTCAGATCTGATCATCCAGGAAGAAAGGGCCTCCTGATGCATATAAATGTCCAGTAATAAGGATTTGGTGATTACTATGTTATTTGCCCGTTCATTTTCAGAGTATCTTTTAAGAGTGCTCTCTTTGTGATCTTTGGTCCAATTATAAAGAATAACATGCTGTGTAGGTTCTATTTTTATTAAAGCAGCTTTCTTAAGAAGCATACAATTTGTGAGGGCATATTGACAGGATCTTAATGCAGAGAGTTTGAAACTTCTCTTCCCCCCTGAATGAATAGCTTTGCTCTTTCAAAACTAGGCAAGCATAACTTTATGGTTGAACTGGGATGTCAGACCCAAAGATTTGAAGAGCATCACTTCAGAAAGAAACCCAAATCAGACAGGGCTTAGGTAGTGGAAAGAGAGGGGAAGTTTGATGAAAAAGTGCCCTGAACTTACAGTAAAGTAATAAATGTAAAAAAAATATCCAACATCGATAGCTATTGAAATTCTTCAAGGCTCAGTTTACTCTTTTGTTAAATGGGTAGGAATCACCAGCCCCAGGAGTGTTGTGAAAGAGATCACATTTATAAAGGCAGCAATAATGAGGGGCCATGAAGAACTCTTGTAGCCATGCATACATAATGGCCCACCAAAGGCTCTGATTTGTGTCCTAAGGAGGATGGGATCCCAAAGAACAAAATGGGCAGAGTCCATTTGCAGTTTGTTTAAGAATTCCAAATTGTACCCTGTGTCTGTTACACAAATTAAAACAACAAACGACCGAATAAATATAGTACAATCCACCACCACCAATATTTTGTTAAAAGAAGGGAAATTGTAAAAACATATTGACAAATAAATGCATTCCTTTGAAGTTACTATTATGAAAGTCTGCTTGCATTGCTCTCACTTCTCTCATTTTGTTGCAGATGGATGCAGATCAAACAGCTGAGTGTTGTCTACTTCTGGACAAGGCTACTCATATTTCTAAACTTTCTGTGACTCTCATTCTCTTCTATATAAATTATTGGATTAAGACTTATTTTTACTGTTTGAATTTTTCTTAATAAATTCAAATCCACCTCATCTATCAGTTTTCAAGAAATGTTGAAATTTCCCACTATAATTAAATTTCTATATAGTGCTGTCCATTTTTACTTTATAAATTTTGAGCCACATATTTGGTACATATGAATTCAGATTTGGTAGCTGTTCCTAGCAAATTATTGTTGCTGTTTTGAGCATTATTCAATGAAACTCTTTTTCCCTAATTTTTTTCCCAAAGTCTGTTTTATCTGCTATCAATATTGGCATTCCACCTTTACTTTGGGAAGGGACTTTTATGTCTTTAATTTTTTTTAACTCTCCACATATCTGTAACAGTATTTCTATGTGGAGCAAGAAATAGTAAAGTTAGGGTTCTCAACTGGTGGCAGATTGAATGCCCAAAGAGGAAAGAAGAATAAAATTATTACAAGGAGTTGCCATATCCATACACACAATTGCCATCACCATTTTAATTTTTATTTTGTTACAATAAAATATGAAGCATAAATTATGCATGAAAGGTTCTTTTTTGTTCACTTCTACAGCTAAGCATTTATTTATCACTTCCCATGTCTCAGGTTCTGGGCTAAGCATTTATATCCTTCCATCATTCAGTGTTCACAACAGCCTAGAAAGGCAGCTGCTCTTGTTATGCCCATTTTACAGATGAAAAAACTGAAGTGTTGAGAAACATTTGAGATCAAGGAATGTTATCAGCCAAAGGGTGGATTATTATTAATTATTATTATTATTAATGCTTTAATTTGGACATTTTTATGGACTTAAAACTGTAAATTTTTAAACTAATGAATCCCCTTTGTGAAAGCCAATCCATTTCTGGCATATTGTATCCTGGCAGCCTTAGCAAACTGAAACATAGTGGAAATTAGGAAAAAAAATTTTCTTATAATGATTCTCAGTAACCATACTGTTTTAAAGAGGAAAGTTTATATAAGCTAGAATGAATCATGCCACATTTGTACTTGAGAAAAATATTACAATGACTACTTGAAATAATAGTTTGCAATTAGCTTTTCCTCAGGTACTACTTTAATCCTTATTGCAGTGCCAACCTTCTCATGCCCATACAATTTAACATCCCTCACAAATTCCCCATAACATTATGAGCAAATATCTTTTAAAGGACTCTGTGAAAACTTTTTATCTAGGCTGTATCTTGTGTTAATACTACATTGCTGAATATGATCTCATAGGGAAAATATATACTATTCTTAAGTTTGAGTTACATAAGAAGTATGAAATGTTTTGTTTGCATTTGCTCCTTGTCAAATATCTTTTTATTTGCTTTTAAAACTGGAAAATCTAAGGATGATCCTATAACATGATTGATCATAATTATTTTAATCTCAAGCTAATATTTGAATGCTATTTGTTCTGTATCTGAAGAGAACCATGGTCTCCAATCATTATTTTCCCAACACTTATTAACCAGAAAAAAATAACCCTGAGAAAAAACAGACAGAAACCTAGTTACTGGATATATTTTTCACATTTTATTCACATGAATTTATTGACATTTTATTCACATAAGAAAAAAATGACCTTAAAACATCCTGGTTATCACCCCACAATAATAAGGATCTCTACTGAATGACTTTAGGCAACTAAAAAATCAATGAAATGATCAAAACCTTATCAGTGTAGAAGTCCTAATACTAGGCCATGGCAAGCATTTTGTCACATCGATTCAGATGGCTAAGTATGAGTGGAAAGGTAATAATGATTTCTTTCCAATACAGAGGTTAATCCTCCACGATCTGGGGGATGGCATTATCAAAAGTATTTAAACACATGCCATTAAATACTAAGGGTTTTAAAAGCTGACAATTCACTGACCAAAATTGACAACTCTTTTTATTACTTAGGATATTTTATTTGAATTTTATATGATGCCATTTTTAAAAATTTTGTTGCAATACCTAATATACAGTGGTAGTATTAATTATGTTCACAATAATGGAGCTACCATAACTGACAACTATTACCCCTTGTTTTTCATATCCTCATACGCAAACTACTTACCCATTAGGCTATAGCTCTGTATTCCCACCCAAGCCTCCCTGCTCCTGGTAACCTATAAGACACCATCTATGCAGTTTTTTTCTACTAGCATTTCATATCAGTGAGATCATACAGTATTTGTCTCTTTGTGTCTGACTTATTTCACTCAACATAATGTTTTCAAGCTTCATCTTTATTATAGCATGCATCAGAACTTTCTTTTTAACAATTGAATAATGTTCAACTGAATGTATTTTACAAATTTTATTTATACATTTATCTGTTGATGGAAACATGAGTTGCTTCAACCTTTTGGCTATTATGAATAATACTGCTATAGACATTGGTGTAATAATATATGGTCAAGTCCTTGCATTCAATACTTTTGAGTATACTCCAAGAAATGGGATTGCCATATCATAGGATAATTCCATTTTCCGTTTTCTAAAAAACCACTAATTTTATTTCTACAGCAATTACAACAAGCTAGAGTGTCACCAACAATATATGTGTACCTATTTCTCTACATCCTCCTTAACGTTTATTTTGTGATTTTTAATTATAGCCATCCTAATGTGTGTGTAGTGGTATCTCATTGTGGTTTTAATTTGTATTTCCCTGGGCGGGCCACGGTGGCTCAGCAGGTAAGAGTGCTTGCCTGCCATGCCCGAGAACCTGGGTTCGGTTCCCGGTGCCTGCCCATGTAAAAAATAAAGAAAGAAAGAATGAGAATTTAGACCCAAAATCAAAAAGAAAACTGGATTCACATTTGCAAATATATGATTATTAAAAATTTGTATCATCTCATGCCGTAGAAAAAACAAACTGATAAAAATTAGATGGACACATAGAAGAGTTAAAATCGCATGAAAAACAAACATGGTTTTTTGTACCTACCTTACTGTCTAGTTCTTAGCATCAAACATTTTTAAGTGGAATTTAGATCAATAGGTATTATTTATGAGTAAACCTTAAAACTCTGTGATAGAAAGAAGTTAAACCTTTCTGAGTTAAATATAAGTGCATTCAAATAATGCACTTATATTTCTTTTATTCAAATAAAAGAAAATATCTTATAAAGTAATAGGAAAATATAAAGAGATATAAGAAAAATTGTGAGAGGGGAAAATGTATGCTTTCACTATTTATATTATCTACCATGTGCCAGACAGTATGCTAGTATAAAGTTACGATTCCTTCCTTTCTGGAGCTCACAAGTTAGTCAAAAATTTAATGAATTTTCCAAGGATTCAAGTTAAGAGGGAGAGGTTACAAAACAATAATTGTAAATAGTAAGGCAAGATTAATATTAGGGTACAAAATTCAGAAATTTGGGATAGAATCTTTTTGCAGTTCATTTTTTATTCATATTTATTTATTTTCCTTAGGACTAAAGGTGCCTACACAGGGATAAGAAACAAATCTGAAAATAATATAAGGTGATAGGTCTAATTCATTAATTATATTCTTATAAATGGTAAAAGTCAAGGAACAAACAATTCAATGAAAAGTGTATAAAATACAACACCATGCATGAAATAGCCCTAATGAATTATAGCATGGTTTCAAAAATGATTTTTTTTGCACAAAACAACTCAGAAATCCAATTTGATATAAATATTTATAGAATCCAATCATTTCTACAAATTTCAACAAATACAATGATAAATTTATGTATTCTAGAAATTAAACTGGTGGTGTCTGGCAATATGATAATGAATAAAAATAGTTCCTCCTTGCGCATGTTCATATTTTATTCAGAGTATTTGAATTATGGATAGAATAATAGATGATGATGACTACAGATAGAATGACAGATAGACAGATATGGCACAGATAAGACTACATGTACACTAGAGAAAAAAGATGTTTTTAACTACATTTGGATAGGTCAGGGAAAACTTGTTAGAGGGTTGCCACTGGAACTGAGAGACAAAGGAATGCTCAGAAACTTTCCAGACAAGCAGAACAGGAAAGATGGACTTTCCAGCATATAAAAATGTACAATCAGTTTAGGCATTATAAATAGCTCATAAATACAATCTCAGATCCAAATGGGAATTTTCTAGCCACTGAAATTAGAAAGTTGTAAGTTTCAGGTTATAAAGAGACTTTTTCTCAAAGGTAAGGTGGTAACATGATAGGGAACATGTGGGGGGCTACATGAAAGAACCTAGAATAGTAACCTTAAGGTCCTCACTCTCTCTATTAAACACACAGACTTGAGAACACACAAATTTTACATGAAACTTTAGGCAGTATTCATGGATATCTTGAAACTCAATATATTAGCCAAAGTCCAATCAGAGAAGCAAAACCAGTAAGAGCTATATGTTAAGAGATTTATTGCAAGGAATCAGCTTACATGAATTTGGGGTTATCTAGGCAAGTGCAAAATCCATAGGGCAGGCCATCTGGAAAGGGAGGTTACTTCAGGTAAGGGCTACACCTTTTGTCTGCAGGTGGAATTTTGTTTTCTTCAGAAAAGCCTCAGCTGCTTATAAGACCCTTCAACTAATTAAATCATGCCCACCCAGTTTCTGTAGGACAATACCCTCTAATTAAAGTCAATTGACTATGGACTTTAATGACATCTTCAAAACATCTTCACACAAACACATGAATTTGAGTTTGAATGAATAACTATGGATTCTAGCCTTGCCAAGCTATCATATCAAAAATACTATCACAGAGATAGTTGGGGAAAGATGGTAGCATAGGGAGGGGTGGGATAGAGTTTATCCTCTACAGTAGCTAGTAAATAACCAGGAACCACCTGGAACAACTGACTGGGGGACTTCTGTGACCAGATACACACCAGAGGCTGAAATGAGTGGAAGACCAAGATAGATAAATTAGAGCAAGAACTGTAAGTTAATTCTTCCACACTGTAGACATCTGGTGCTCTTCCCCTACTGACACAGCAGGCTAACTTGGGTCTCTCCCCAGTGGGAAACAGAAGCCCTCTCTACAACGAACAAAGAATGGAGAACTCAACCAAGCTCCAAATGCAGATTTGATTACAAATTCAGACTGCTGAAGATCAGCTCTGAACGTAGACGTATCTATAACCCAAATAAGAAAGAAACCTGGATATTTAGCTATATTAGCCCTGTCCCCAGTGGGGAGGAGACACACTGATGAGGAGAAAGGTCAAAAGAAAAAGCCAAGAAACAGGTTTCTGGAGTTGGTTGAGCTGAGAAAACTGAACAAGGTCTGTGCACCAGAAAAGGGGTACATAGAGCCAGGCACTAACTCCAACTCTGGCTAGTCCCTTTTCCTAGAGCTGGACCTATATGCAAATTCTCTAGAGGTAATGAAAAGAGTACTAAAAATATAATGAGGCAAAAAAAAAAAAACACATCAAAACTCCCTAGGGAGGAAGAGGACAGAGATAACTTTTTTCCCAGGGGCAAAACAACTAAATACATAACAAAAGGAAATCTCAGAAACCTTCAAATAGATGAGGGCAAGAATCAGAAAAATGAGTTAAAAAATCCTAATCACTTAGACAAAGGCTATGCTAAAGGTCTATAATGGGTTACACCAAATGTCAAAGAACAGTTACCGAACAAAGCCAACTGTCCTGATTTGAAACTGTTATGTATCCCCCAGAAAGTAATATTTTTCTAATCCAATCTTTGGAGGCAGAACTGTTGTGAGTGGAACCTTTTGATTAAATGGTTAACATGGAGATATAACACACCCAATACAAGGTCTTAGTCTGTTTGCTGGAGTCTTCTATGAACAGAAGAAAAGACAGAAAAATAGAAAAAGAGTAAATTCAGAGCTGGTGCAGAAAACAGAGAGATGATAGACGCGTGAAGACTGAAAATGCCTCAGGGGATGGTGAGCTAAGAAATGAAATTCAGAGGTTGCTCCAGAGAGGCTAAGAGAGGACTCACACATACTTGGAAAAGGCCCCAGGAAGAAGCAGAGGAACCTACAAGAGTTGAGAGAGCCATTTTAGAAACCAGTCCAGGAGAGAAGGGCCAGCAGATGTACCTTCTCATGTAACAGGGAAATCCAGGAGGCAAACAGCCTTTCTTAAGAGAAGGCATCATACTGTTGATGCCTTAATTTGGACATTTTTATCACCTTAGAATAGTGAATTTGTACCCTAATAAATTCCCTTTATAAAAGTCAATCCATTTCTGGAATATTGAATGAAGATTAAAGGACATGGCTTTTCTGGGGTGCAGAACAGATTCAAACTGGCACAGGAGATGCAGAGGGTCTAGAAAAGGACTCTGAGGTCCTAGTGGATGAAGGAGCCATAAAATGAATGGAGCCTGGGTCCCTGAATGACTGCATGGAGCAGAGGCCTCTCCCAACCCCAGGCTGACTGGACTTTACTCCTTCTCTCATCTGGATCACTGGATGTTGGCCAATCTGGATCACTAGGAGGAACCATCCAGACCAGGGAAACAGCATGAACAAAAGCATGGTGGGAGACAGAGTCTTCAGAGGTCATGTAAGCATGCATGCATATGTATTTAATTTAATCCACTGTGGAACTAACTTGGACTGAGATAGAGAGCATCAGCCCTGGAAAAGTCCCTGAAGAAGAATCATTGCTTCTAATGAACAAGTCACAATTTTGGCTGCTGCAGTGTAGCAGCCTGAGGATCTAACGGGCTTTCTAAATTTTTAATTAGAACAGATGCTCCATTCAGGCATTCTAGCTTCTCTTCAGCTCACCTTTCACATTTCCATCTCCATGTCTTTCGTGCACATCTGTCCTCCTGCCTAGAATATTCCCTTCCAAGTTCTTCCCAAGACTGTCAGTCCTTCCAGGTGTGATTCTCCCAGGAAGTCTGTGCCAGATTGAAAGTATTACGTATCCCAGAAAAACCACGTTTTAATCCTGATCCAGTCTTGCAGGTGAAGCCGTTCCTTCTAATCCTGATTTTATAATGTAGGTTGGAATCCTTTGATTAGGTTATCTCCACAGAGATGTGATGCACTCGACTGTGGGTGGGACCTTTGATTAGAAGGAGATGTGACGCCACCCATCTCAGGTGGGTCTAGATTAGTTTACTGGAATCATTTAAAAGAAGAAGCATTTTCGAGAGAGTCAGAAATGACAGAAGCCTCAGAGCTGGCAGAAACTTCACTGCAGAACTGACACAGATGCGGACATGTGGAGAACAGAGGCACGGATGTTTGGAGATGCTTGGAGCCCAGCAGACGTCACCATGAGATATTAAGCAAGCCAGAACCTGGAGAGAGCCAAGGGAAGCCAAGAGATGAAAGTTAGCCCCAGAGAAGCAAAGTGAGGATCCCTCACAGGAACAGAGGCTGCAAGCAATGGAGCCCAGGAATGAGCGACCAGCAAATACCAGTCACATGCCTTCCCAGCTGACAGAGGTGTTCCAGACAGTATCAGCCTTTCTTGAGTGAAGGTCATCTCTTGTTCGTGCCTTAATTTGGACACTTCAACTTCCTTAGAACTGTAAACTTGTAACTTATAAAATTTCCCTTTATAAAAGTCATTCCAGTTCTGGTGAGTCACATTCTGGCAGCTTCCAAACTACCACGAAGTCTTCCCTGACCACCCTGGGACAAAGTGATCTTCTCTTTTACTAGCAGTAGTGGAGGTTATAATAGTTTTTGGAGACTCATTATGTGTCAAGAACTGTGCTTCACAGAATGCATTCGTCATCACACTTAATCTCTACAACAGCCCTATAACATAGGGGCCATTGTTATCCCCAGTTCACAGAAAGGGAAACTGAGCCACCATCAATATAATAGGAGCTAATCATGCCCCAGATGCTGAGCTAAGTACTTTTCATGGATTACTGAGATTACCCTGAAATAGCCCCATGAAGTTGCTACTGTTACTACAAGTTCCACTTTACTGATGAGACAACTGAGAATCAGAAAGGTAAACTAGTTTCTTTTCCCAGAGATTAGATGATGGCACCAGAACCAAGTGAACATTCAGTCTCTAGAGCGCATGTTCTTAGCCCCACTGCCAGACCGGCTTCCATTGCCCAACTGTCCAGACCATCCATTTAGCTCTTTGCTTTGCTGTTAAAGTGCTGTGTTTTGTTCCCATGTCTTACTTCTCTAACTGCACTGCAGTTTTCAGGAAAAGGAACATGTCCTTGAGATCTCAGTACCCTTCAGGATCCCAGCAAAGCCCCAACAACACATGGGTGCTTTATTAGTATTGATTAATTGATTGATTAATGAGACATCTCATCTGTCAAAATAACAATTCATTTTCTTGAGTATGGAGAGATTTTGTAAATTACCAGCCCAAATTCATATTGCAGAAGTGGTGATTTCAGATTCCATTTTATTTTTATACCTTATAAAGCAGATCATAGCATCCAGGGGTGAAAGTCTCCCTGGCGCCATGGGAGATGACTCCCAGGGATGAGTCTGACCCAGGCACTGTGGGATCAATAATTCCATCCAGACCAAAAGGGTGAAAACTGTAACTAATAAAGTTATCAATGGCAGAGAAAGTTCAAATAGAGTTGAGAGGTTACTCTGGAGGTCACTCTTACGCAAACTTCAGTTAGACACTACTACCTATCATAACCTACCAAATCCCAACCAAAACCATTCCAGCCAATCCTAAAGAACACTAGGGCAATGTATATGATTCTACAATGGTTCCATGCATTAGGGTAACTTTCCAGAAACCTACAATTTCCAGATGGGTCCCTGGACCAGATAAGTTCTAAAACCTAGAGGGCTGAGCCTTTCCAGAGCATCAACTATTTCTATCTTCCTACCCCATATTATTGACAGCCCCTTCCAACACGAAAAAGTTAGAATGGCCATAACCCAAATACCCCTAAAGAGTTGGATAGAATGATCAAAGGTGAGGGTAGAGTCATGCAGAAAAGGTAGGGTTTAACAAATGAATATGAT
Source organism: Tamandua tetradactyla (assembly GCF_023851605.1). Classification (NCBI taxonomy): domain Eukaryota; kingdom Metazoa; phylum Chordata; class Mammalia; order Pilosa; family Myrmecophagidae; genus Tamandua; species Tamandua tetradactyla. Next base: position 917,483 of record NC_135336.1, read on the forward strand.
TGCTGAATCATTAGATTGATATTTCTTTAGTATCCAGTATCTTAGATCAGCTAGAAGTAAACACCTGAAATTGTGGAATGGTAACCCATACCAAACTCTAAAATCTGTTCTACAACCAATTGTTGTACTGTGCTTTGCAATTTTCTGTTTTTTTGTATATATGTTATTTTTCAGAAAAATAAAATGAAGGAAAAAAGCCAATTGTGATGATAAAAAAATATTTAAGCCCTCTAGCCTCCTATATTCTGGAGCAGCTAGAAGGAAAAATCAGAGAGGATGGTATGGGAGCCCATGACAAACTCTGGTTCTGTCCTGTAACTACTTGCTGAAGAGTGCTTTGAAAACTATTGCTTTTTACTTTCTTTGCTTAGTATATATGTTATAGTATACAATTTAAAATTTTTTTAAAAAGCAGATCACAGAATTAAAATGTTAGGTCTATTATGTCATGTGCTTAATAAAAAAATGAAACGTTAAAAAAAAAAGTCAATCCATTCCTGTTATATACTGCAGTCTGGCCGTTTTAACACACTGAAAACCAACCAAAAAGAGAATCCTAGGCAAAAGAAAGAAAATGACCCTAAAAAATAAAATAATCAAGAAAATCAAATGCCTAGATGCCAGCAAGAAGTCATGCAAAGAAACATGAAAATATGGACCCGCATGCGCATGTCCGAGTTCACCAGCAGGGGTCCTCTTCGTGCGCTTGCGCACACCCGACCACAAGCTCAGCGGATGCGAACACGATGCGCCTGCGCCCATCTGGGGTCCTCGTGGCTCCCACCGCGCCTGCGCACACCGGCCCCCTGCTCACCGAAACTCATTTGCCGCCCTTGGCGCCGCGTGAGGGTCACGGCAGTTGGTGTCTGTGGTGGCTTGGCGGGCGTTGGCGCTGGTTGCTGGCCCTCAGGGAGCTGCGGTGGTCCAGTCAGCGGCGGGCCGACCTGGCCTGGGGTTCCGGGCGTTTGCGTGGGGCCGGGCGGCCGCGACCGAGAGCGGAGGCCGGACGGAGCCGGAGCCGGAGCCGGATCCCGAGCAGAAGCGGCGGGGGCGGTGCAGGGCCTGCCCGCGCCAGGTGAGCGGGCATCTGGGCGCGGGGCCGCAGTCGCAGTGCTTCTTGTGCTGGTCCCGCGCGCGCCCTGGGGCCGCTGGAACACTCGGGAGGGGGCTTCGCCGAGACCATGAGGAAGTTCCACCTCAGGAAAGGGCTGGACGGCCTGAACACGGGATCGTCCTCGGCCTCACAGCCGCCGCCGCCGCCCGCGCCACCCGGCAGCCGCGAGCCAGAGATCACCGAGATACTGCAGGGGAACACTTCCAGCTCTGCAAGGTGAGCCGGGGCGGGCGGCGGTGGCAGAGCACCGGGGAGGGGGGTAGCGGGCGCGAGTGGGGGTGGGGGAGCACCCGGTGGGGCGTAGCGCTGGCCCGGCGGCGGGGCGCGGGGCACGGGGAGTAGCGCGCGGGTGGTGAGGCTCCGGGCCTGGGAGTGGGGCGCCGGGCGCGGGAGTGGGGCGGTGTGTGCAGGGAGTGGGGCGCCGGGCGTGGAAGTGGGACAGTGTGCGCGGGGGTGGGTCGGCTGGGCGCAAGAGGGGCGGCGGAGCCGGGTCAGGGAGCGGGGAGTGGGACTCCGGCCTGGGAAGGGGCCTGCTGACCAGGCCGCAGGGTTAGGGTCCTTGTTCACAGGGCTCTGACCCCGCCGGCATGGCCTGGAAGCCTTCCGTGGGAGCGTTTTTGGCTTAACCGGCCGAGTTTAGTTTCCTTTGAATGTTTGATCTTGGCTTTTCTCCTAAAACGTGCAGTGAGTGGCTGAAAATATGAAATTGCATCATGTTCCGTTAAGAAGTTAGTGCTTTGATTTTTGCCTGTTGAGGAGGTTGGTGCCATGGTGTGCAAAAGCCCCCTGTAGTGGTTGGTTTTAGATGTTTCTCCGTGGGGGTTGGACCCCATCTGTCTGGCGGGGTTTTCTGAGTTCCTCCAAACATCTGTTAAAGAGGAGGGGGGCTGGCCTCACCTATAGTGGGCCCCTTTGCATCTTTTTATTTTTTATATTTTTTACTGTGAATATAACATTTATGCAATGAGGAATCTATTTTGAAGTACACTGTTAGAAGTAGTTATCAAACAAGAGTTTGATATGGGTTACAGTTCCACAATTTTGTGTTTTCTAGCTGCTCCAAGACACTAGTGACATAATAGAAATACCAATATAGTGGTTTAGCAGTCATGCTCATTTGTTACATTCTAAATTCTCACAAACACCTCCTTCTCCTTTGACCCTTCTCCCAGTCTTTAGGGATATTTGGACTCTGCACATTCTAACTTTTTCATGTTGCAGAGGGGTATCAGCAATATAAGATGGGGGGATGGAAATAGTTGATGTTCTTAGAGAGGCTCATCCCTCTGCATTTCAGGACTTACTTGGCCTAGGAACCATCTAGAGTTTGTAGGTTTCTAGAAGTAATGTTAGTGTGTGAAGCTTGTGTAGAATCTCTCATAAAGCCGTGGGTGTTCTTTAGGATTGGCAGGAATGGTGTTGGTTGGAGTTGGCAGACCATGGTAGTTAGCAGTGTCTAGCTGAAGCTTGTGTAAGAGACCCCCCCCAGAGCCACCTCTTGAGTCTACTTGAACTCCCTCAGCCACTGATACCTTATTTTATTACATTTCTTCTTCCCCTTTTGATCCAGAAGGCATTGTGGATCCCGTGGTGCCAGGGCTAGACTCAGCTCTTGGAGTCATGTCCCATTTTCCCAGGGAGACTTTCACCGCTGGATGTCATGTCCTATGAAGAGGGAAAGGTAATGATTTTACTTGTTATGTTGGGCTTAGAGAGAGAGGGGCCACATCTGAGCAACAAAAGACATTTCCTTGGGGGTGCCTCTTAGGCCTAATTTTAAGTAGGCTTTCCTATCCTTTGTGGGGGTAAGTTTCATATGAACAAACTCCCAAACTCGTGGCTCAGCCTATAGCTTTGGTTGTCCAGACTACTTGTGAGAATATCAGGAATTCAACTTGGGGAAGTTGAATTTTCCCCCGTTCTCACCATTCCCTGAAGTGGACTTTCCAAATACTTTTTTATTCACTGTTCAAATGATTCTGGGATTTATTGGGGCATCACTCTGGACAAACCAACAAAATCTCCTGTCCTTCTCAAGGTTCCTTGTAATTATGGTGTTCAGTTAAGCTGTCTATGTAAGTTGTATTAGGAAATGCAATAGTCAGAGTATAAATTTTGTACCAAATAAACATTTTTTGCTTTAGTCTCACACATAATTTGAAATTTTAAAATATTAATTACCATCTATTTTCAGCACCCTGCAGTAATGACATTCCTTTGTTCTTCCTCATGCAGAAACATTAAAAAAATTTGTACATGTAGTCACTATCATTATACAGTCTAGACATTCCTAGATTATACCACCTCAGTCTTTGTTGTCTATCTTTCTTTCTCATTTCATTTGTGCCCCCAGCTCTCCTCCCTCTAGTATTCCCACATTCAGCTTCATTCAGTGTTTTAACATAATTATATTACACTTAGGTAGTACTGTACTGTCCATTTCTGAGTCTTTACATTCAGCTCTGTGGCACAATCTGTGTCCCTTCAGCTCCAGTTACCCAATGTCTTACCCTATTTCTATCTCCTGATGGTCTCTCTGTTACCAACAAAATTCTCCCAAGTTTATTCAGTAATGTCAGTTCATATCAGTGAGACCATATAATATTTGTCTTTTTGTTTCTGGCTAATCTCACTCAGCATAATATTCTTAAGGTCCATCCATGTTGTTACATAGTTCATAACTTTATTCTGTCTAACAGCTGCATAATATTTCATTGTATGTATATACCACAGTTTGTTTAGCCACTTGCCAGTTAACGGACATTTTGGCTGTGTTTCCATCTCTTGACAATTGTAAATAATGCTGCTATAAACATTGGTGTGCAAATGTCTGTATGTGTCCTTGCCCTCATGTCCTCTGAGTAGATACCTAGCAATGGTATTGCGGGGTCACATGGCAATTCTATATTTAACTTTTTGAGGAAACAGCCAATTGCCTTCCACAGCGGTTGTACCATTTGACAGCCGCACCAACAGTAGATAAGTGTGCCTCTTTCTCCACATACTCTTCAGCACTTGTCATTTTCTGTTTTATTGATAATGGGCATTCTGGTGGGTGTGAGATGACATCTCACTGTGGTTTTGATTTGCATTTCTCTAACAGCCATGGAAGTTGAGCATGTCTTCATGTGCCTTTTGGCCATTTGTCTTTCTTCTGAGAAGTGTCTGATCACGTCTTTTGCCTGTTTTGCAATTGGGTTGGCTGTCTTGATGTTGTTGAGTTGAACAATCTCTTTATAAATTCTGGATACTAGACCTTTATCTGATATGTCGTTTTCAAATATTGTCTCCCATTGGGCATACTAGACTTTTATCTGATATGTTGTTTCCAAATATTGTCTCCCATTGTGTAGGTTGTCTTTTTACTTTCTTGATGAAGTTCTTTGACACGCAAAAGTGTTTACTTTTGAGAAGTTCCCATTTCTTTCTTTCTTTCTTCGGTGCTCTTGCTTTGGGTATAATGTCTAGAAACCCGGCTCTAGGTATGATATTTATAAGATATTTCCGTACATTTTCTTCTAACAGTTTTATGGTCTTAGATCTAATGTTTAGGTCTTTGATCCATTTTGAGTTGACTTTTGTATAGGGTGTGAGGTTTGGGTCCTCTTTCATTGTTTTGCATATGGATATCCAGTTCTCTAGGCACCATTTATTGAAGAGACTCTTCTGTCCCAGGTGAGTTGGCTTGACTGCCTTATCAAAGATCAATTGTCCATAAGTAAGAGGGTCTGTATCTCAATACTGTATTCAATTCTGTTGGTCAATATATCTATCTTTATGCCAGTACCATGCTGTTTTTATCACTGTAGCTTCATAATATGCCTTAAAATCAGGTAGTGTGAGACCTCCGACTTCATTTTTTTCTCAGGATACTTTTAGCTATTCGGTACACGCAGCCTTTCCTGAAAAAATTTGGTTATTGGTTTTTCTGTTTCTGAAAAGTAAGTTTTTTTTTGGATTTTAATTGGTATTGCATTGAATCTGTAAATCAATTTAGGTTGAATTGACATCTTAACTATACTTAGCCTTTCAATCCATGAACACAGTATGCCCTTCCATCTATTTAGGCATTCTGTGATTTTTTTTTTTTTAACAATTTCTTGTAGTTTTCTCTGTATAGGCCTTATGCCTGTTTAGTTAAATTTATTCCTGGGTATTTTATTCTTTTGGTTGCTGTTGTAAATGGAATTCTTTTCTTGATTTCCCCCTTAGATTGTTCATTACTAGTGTATAGAAATACTACAGATTTTTGAGTGTTAATCTTGTAACCTGCCACTTCGCTTTACTCATTTCTTAGCTGCAGTAGTTTTGCTGTGGATTTTTCAGGGTGTTGGTCATAGAGTATCATATCATCTGCAAACAGTGAGAATTTTACTTCTTCTTTTCCAATTTTAATGCCTTGTGTTTCTTTCTTTTGTCTAATTGCTCTGGCTAGAACTTCCAACACAGTGTTGAATAACAGTGGTGACAGTGGACATCCTTGTCTTGTTCCTAATCTTAGGTGGAAAGTTTTCAGTTTTTCCCCATTGGGGATGTTGTTAGCTGTGGGTTTTTCATATATTCCCTCTATCATTTTGAGGAAGTTCCCTTCTATTCCTATCCTTTGAAGTGTTTTGAATGGAAGAGTATGTTGAATTTTGTTAAATGCCTTTTCTGCATCAATCCAGGTGATCATGTGGTTTTTCTGCTTTGATTCATTGATGTGGTTTTCTTGTGATGAACCCTCCTTGCATACCTGGGATGAATCCTACTTGGTCATGATGTGTAATTCTTCTAATGTGTTGCTGGATTTGATTTGCTAAAGTTTTGGTGAGGATTTTTGGCATCTATATTCATTAGAGAGATTGGTCTGCAGTTTTCTTTTTTTGTAATATCTTTGTCTGGCTTTGGTGTGAGGGGGATGTTGGCTTCCTAGAAAGATTCTGGAATGTTTGGTAAAATTCACATGTGAAGCCGTCTGGTCCTGCACTTTTCTTTTGGGGGAGCTTCTTAATGACTGATTCAATTTCTTTACTTGTGATTGGTTTGTTGGGGTTGTCTATTTCTTCTCGAGTCAGTGTTGGTTGTTCATGCCTTTCTAGAAAGTTGTCCATTTCATCTACATTGTTGTATTTATTAGCATAAAGTTGTTCATAGTATCCTGTCATTACTTCCTTTATTTCTGTGGGGTCAGTGGTTATGTCTTCTCTTCCATTTCTGATCTTATTTATTTGTGTCCTCTCTCTTCTTTTTGTCAGTCTTGCCAAGGGTCCATCAATCTTACTGATTTTCTCATAGAACCAGTTTCTGGTTTTGTTGATTTTCTCAATTGTTTTCACATTCTCAGTTTCTTTTATTTCTCTCTGATCTTCGTTATTTCGTTCCTTTTGCTTGCTTTGGGGTTAGTTTGCTGTTCTTTCTCTACTTCTTCCAAGTGGACAATTAGTTCCTCGATTTTTGCCCTTTCTTCTTTTTTTGATATAAGCATTTAGGGCAATAAATTTCCCTCTTAGCACTGCCTTTGCTGCGTCCCATAAGTTTTGATATGTTGTGTTTTCATTTTCATTTGCCTCGAGATACTGATTTCTCTTATAATTTCTTCCTGGACCCACTGGTTGTTTAAGAGTGTGTTGTTGAGCCTCCACATATTTGTGCATTTTCTGACACTGTGCCTATTATTGATTTCCAACTTCATTCCTTTATGATCTGAGAAAGTGTTTTGTATGATTTCAATCTTTTTGAATTTATTGAGACTTGCTTTGTGAGCCCGCATATGGTTGGTCTATCCTTGAGAATGATCCATGAGGACTTGAGAAAAAGGTGTATCCTGCTGTTGTGGGGTATAATGTTTTATAAATGTCTGTTAAGTCTTGCTCATTTATTGTGTTGTTCAAATTCACTGCTTCTTTATTAATCCTCTGTCGAGATGTTCTCTCCATTGATCAGAGTGGTGAATTGAAGTCTCCCAACTATTATGGTAGACGTGTCTATTTCTCTTTTCGTTGTTTGCCTCATGTGTTTTGGTGCATTCAGGCTGGGTGCATAAATATTTATGATTGTTATGTCTTCTTGCTGAATTGTTCCTTTTATTAATACATAGTCTCCTTCTTTGACTCTTTTCACTGTTTTACATTTGAAGTCGAATTGGTTGGGTATTAGAATAGCTACTGCTGCTCTTTTCTGATTGTTATTTGCATAAAATATCTTTTCCCAACCTTTCACTTTCAACCTATGTTTATCCTTGGGTCTAAGATGTGTCTCCTGTTGACAGCATATAGATAGGTCCAGTTTTTTAATCCATTCTGCCAGTCTATGTGTTTTCATTGGGGAGTTTAATCCATTGATGTTTAGTGTTATTACTGTATGGGTAGTCTTTTCTTCTACCATTTTGCCTTTTGGATTTTATATGTCCTACCTAATTTTCCTTCTTTTTACTCATAGTCTTCCTTTCTCCACTCTTCTCTACACCTCACCTCTCTCTTCTGTCTTTTCGTGTCTATCTCTACTGCTCCCTTGAGTATTTCTTGCAGAGCTGGTCTCTTGGTCACAAATTCTCTCTGTGATGTTTTGCCTGAAAGAATTTTAATTTCTTCCTCATTTTTGAAGGGCAATTTTACTGGATATAGAATTCTTGGTTGGTGGTTTTTCTCTTTTAGTAATTTAAATATATCATCCCACCGTCTTCTTGCCACCATGGTTTCTGCTGAGAAATTGATGCATAGTCTTATTGGGCTTCCCTTGTATGTGATGGATTGCTTTTCTCTTGCTCCTTTCAAGATTCTCTCGTTCTGTTTGACCTCTGATTTTAGTAAGTGTCTTGGAGTGTGTCTGTTTGGATCTATTCTCTTTGGGGTATGCTGCTTTTCTTGGATTTGTAATTTTAAGTCTTTCATAAGAGTTGGGAAATGTTCAGTGATCATTTCCTCCATTAGTTTTTCTCCTCCTTTCCCCTTCTCTTCTCCTTCTGGGACACCCACAACACATATTTTCATGCACTTCATATTGTCATTCACTTCCCTGAGTCCTTTCTCATATTTTTTCCATTTTTCCCTATATTTTCATCGGATTGTTGGATTTCAGATGTCCTGTCCTCCAGTTCACTAATCCTGTGTTCTGCTTCTCGAAATCTACCATTGTGATTTTCCATTATTTTTTTCATCTCTTCTACTGTGCCTTTCATTCCCATAAGTTCTGTGATATGTTTTTTCAGAACTTCAATTTCTTCTTTTTGTTCATTCCTTGCCTTTCTTATATCCTCCATCAATTCATTGATTTGATTTTTGATGAGGTTTTTGATGTCTGTTCATATATTCTGAATTCATTGTTTCAGTTCCTGTATCTCATTTGAAGTGTTGGTTTGTTCCTTTGACTGGGCCATATGTTCAGTTTTCCTGGTGTGATTTGTTATTTTTTCCTGGTGTCTAGGCATTTAATTACCTTAATTAGTTTATTCTGGAGATTGTTTTCACTTCTTTTACCTAGGGTTTTCTTGCTGGATGAATTTGTTGTCTGGCTGTTCTTTGACATTCAGTTCAGCCTTTTGTGGACCTCTAGCTTAGGTTTTGTTTAACAGAGGAGAATTTTTCGGTTCTTCTTTTCTTGTTTCTTGCCCTGCCTTTATGCTGTGCCTTACCTCCCTGTCCCACCCTCCACCCCACCTCCAGCCCCTGCCCCTGCAACTTGTTCTCTAATTTCTGTCTCCCTGAGCTTGATTTTCTCTGATGCTTTGTTTGTAGTTACTGGGGCTTAACTTTAAGGTCCTTAAGCAATAGCAGTCTTGTTTACTTTGACACCAACTCCAGTAGTAAATGCAAACTGTGTTGCTATACCCCTCCAGCCCCCAATCTTTATGTAGTTCTTGTCTCTTAGGTGTTAGGTGTGGATTGAGTCCCAAACCACTGAATTATCGTTGTATTCTACTCACCTGCCTTTTAGATCCTGAGGGAGATAAAAAGTGCAGTTGCAAGCCAAAATTACACTAGTCCTGTCATTACAGGTATCCACATTGCTGCCCCACCAGAGATCTCTGCTTCTTCAGGCAGCTTCTAGGTCTTGTCTGTTGTTCTTTCCTTTCAGCCTGTAGAGCCCTGTTGAGCATATGGGGTGGCTCGGGCCCTATGCACCCCAGAAAAACATGTTCTGTAATGCAGTCTGCTCATGTGGTGTGTGCCCATTGTCAGTAGGAGCTTCTGATGAGGCCATCTCATTGAAGGTGTGGCCCAGCCGGCTCAGGATGGGTCCTGTGCTTTGACCAGAGGCCTCATGGGGAAGGAAGGTCACGGGAGAGAAGGCAGGAGGGTGCCTGTGGAGGCTAGAGTTCGTGGGACACTGGAGAGAAGGGACCGGCCAGGGGAGGCCACTGGGCACACTGTCCAGGGTGGGAGGAGGCTGGGGACAGAGGATTCCAGAAAGGGAGGAGCCTAGGGAGGAAGGGGCCCAGGGTGGGAGGAGACTGGAGAGGAAGGAGCCTGGGTAGGAGGGAGCCTGGGGAGGGAGGAGCCTGATTTAATTTTTGGCCCCTGACAATAGTGATACGTTCTGGGATATGCAAGTTATAACTGACCAAGGACAGCATGTTGGTAAATTAAAATACAGTGGAAAATATTCTGTCATATGAATGTAATGAAATTTTCTATAAAGTTTTAAAGACTAATCAGAAAAGGGCTGTGTCTTATGTAATGGGTTAACACGGGCACCCACAGGAGCAGAACTGGAGTATTAGTGGCAATTTGGTGCATTGCCAGGGCAGGGGTCTTTGTGGTGGGATCTGTGGCAGTCATGATGCAAGCTGCCGGCTCAGACCTCGCTTGGTGTGGACCAGGGATGTTCAGTTGGGGAAGGTTGACCTGGTCTAGCTTCAGATCATCATCAGTGGGTTTTTTTGGCCTCCAGAGACTTTTGGGTCTGGTGTGTCTCCTTGCTGTGTTAGTCAGCGTTCAGTGCAGAGACAGGAAGCACTCAGATGGTTCAGGCATGCAAGGTGTAATGCAGGATGTTGCTGTCTGGGAGGTGCTGGACCCTGCGAGTGGACATGTCGCTGCACCCCAGAGACCAGGTGCTGTGTGTAGACCCCTGCTGCCTGCTTTTCCTCCCTGTCCACAGAGCAGCAGAGCCAGCCCCTGAAGTAGCTGTAGGGATTCCCTCTACATCCTCGTGTGCTTCTACATTTACAAGGTCCCTCACCATCCTCCTGTGCTTCTGCATTTGACAAGGTTCCACTCCATCCTCATGTATCTCCTTCGTGTGCTGAGGTCTCTCTCCATCCTCGTGTCTTCCTCATGTGCTGAGGTCCTTCTCCATCCTCGTGTGTCTCCTACACATACTGAGTTCCCCCTCTATCCTCGTGTGTCTCCTCCATGTACCGAGGTCCCTCTCCATCCTCGTGTGTCTCCTACACATACCGAGGTCCCTCTCCATCCTCGTGTGTCTCCTACACATACCGAGGTCCCTCTCCATCCTTGTGGGTCTCCTACATGTGCCGTGGTCCATCTCTATCCTCGTACGTCTCCTACATGTGACATGGTCCTTCTTCATCCTCGAGTTTCTTGTCCGTGTGCTGAGGGCTCTCTTCTCCCTTTGAGTCTCTCCTATATGTGCCGATATCCCTCTCCATCCTTGTCTCTCCCACATGTGTCCAGGGCGCTGTGGGAGGTCCAAATCAAGGTGTCATCAAGGTGATGCTTCCGTTCCAAAGACGGTGGTGATTGAGGTCTGGCTGCCAGCATGATTGGTCCTTGTCGCCTCTATCATGTGATAGTGTACATGCTGCTTTCTCTGGCCTCTGACTTCTCTTCTGGTTTTCCGTACTTCCTTCTGGCTATTCCTGTATCTTTTTCTCTCTCTGACCTTCCCTATAAGGCCTTCCGTAGTAAGATTAAGATCCATCCTGATTGAGCTGGGCCATACCTTAGCTGAAGTAAGCTCATCAAAAGGTTTTATCTATGAGAATTCACAGCCGCAGGAATGGATGAAATTTAAGAGCATGTTTTCTGGTATACAGAGTTCCAAGCTACCATAATGGCAAAATGTCCAGTGACATTTGTTTCATGGCTTCTTCCTGAAAATTGCTAGGTTTCATCGTGGGTCACGTTCTTAGAGTCGTTACATAACCCATAAATCTATGTTTTCTGTCACTATGGAGATATAAATACAGACACATGCATAGTCTTAAGTGTTCTAATAATGCTGTCTCTTTTAATATTCAGTGGAATTGTCTTAGTTTTAATTTTTATATGGAAGACTTCTCAGTGATTCTTTAATTACTTTATCCTTTAAGCCCTCAGTACTCTTCCTGTACGTTCAGGGGTGTTGATGTCTTCTCACTAAGTGCTTGAGATTGTGGCGTCAGCTCACCTGTAGTTGACTCCCTGGTGGACACTGTAGAGGGCCGTGTTTTCCCCTAGTTGACCCCCAGGGGAACATTCTAGAGGGCTGGAGCAGAGAGCCTGTGCCTACAGGCCAGGAACTAGACCCGGCCATTCCTCCAGGCCCGTGAGAGTTGGCCTGTGGACTGAAAGCCAGGTGAAAGCCAGGGGCGGGAGCATCCTGCCGGGAAGCAGCCTGAGCCCAGGTGGGGATGGTGACGGGGCCAGTGACACTCATCTCATGGTGGCTTGGAAGGATGCGTGGTTGGACCACCAAGGATGTGCTAGGCACCCCAAGACTGTTCCCGATTCCTGACCCTTGCCTCCTCCTGCCCCAGTCCACATGTTCGTGCATTCTTGCTCCCGTGGGGAGGGGCGTGGTGGGTGGCAGTCCACCCTCCTCGCTTTTCTGGAAGTACATGTGTGAGGTATCCTCTCACACACCTCCTGAAACCTGTGTGCCTTTTCTCTCATTGCCTTTTGGGTTTTTCCTCAGGCAGGGTGAAATTTTGCCATCTGCCCTTCCAGAGTAGGTGGCTGTATGTGGGTGCCAGATGAGGCAGCATTCCCATCATAAACATGGAGGCCTTCTCGCTGTCCAGCCACATCATCCTGTGAAACAAAGCCATCGAGCTGTGTCTCTCACCTGTCCAAGAGTGCCTGGGCCTCCTCGGCCTCCTGCTCCCCTGTGCACACCCAGTTGGCAGTTTGCAGATTTGAGTGCTTTGTGCATACTCCTGCAGGAACCCCATGCACACCGCAGTGTGTTTTCACGTGGGCGTGAACCAGAATGTGCTGTGTAGAGCAGTCCTTGCTCTTGCTGGGTGAAAAACCTCATCCTTCTCCTTCTGTTCTGATGCCAGTCACGACCCAGTAATGGGTGTTTGAAAATATTGCCTCAACCCCACTTATTTTAAACCTACTAATTGATGCCTGTGACCTAATTTCTGGTGAAGGTCCACAGACTGCCATGTTAACCAAAGGCTGGTTTTTCTTAGTTTAGGTGTGCGGTGATTGTTTTAACTAATTTTAACAACAAAAACCATGGGACCCTAAGGATTCTACCTTGGTGGGGTGCTTTTTCAGTGCTGGTTTTTGTTCTGTCCTTTTCTCTTTTTTTTGGGAACAGATAGCTTGTAGGTTGCACTCATGACATCCTCGTGTCTCTGACCTGAGAACAGCATTGACTGACCCCCGCAGCTGTTGGTGCTGCTCAGGGGTGATGGAGCCTATACCACCCCGAGCTGGGTACCCTGGTCACACAGGTGCTGGCCTCCTCACCTAGGCTCCTTGTTCTCTACACAGGTCTGCCTCCCTCTGCCAGGGGGAGAGGTGTCGCTGCCTCTCAGCTGCCCCACTGGGGGCTCGGGTGGTGTGCTGGTTTGAAAGAAAGTATGCCCCCTAGAAAATCCATGTTTTAACCAACATCCCGTTTCATAAAGGTAGAATAATCTGTATTCAATACTGCATGTTTGAAACTGTAATCAGATCATCTCCCTGGATGATGTGATTTAGTCAAGAGTGATTGTTAAACTGGATTAGGTGACGACATGTCTCCACCCATTTGATTCAGAGAGCAGAGAATGCTACAGCACCATGAAGCAGAGAATCCACCAGCCAGAGACCTTTGGAGATGAAGAAGGAAAATGCCTCCATGTGAGCTTCATGAAACCGGAAGCCAGGAGAGAAAGCTAGCAGATTACGCCATGTCCGCCATGTGACCTTCCAGCCGAGAAAGAAGCCCTGACTGTGTTTGCCATGTGCCTTCTCACTTGAGAGAGAAGCCCTGAACTTTATTGGCCTTCTTGAAACAAGATAGCTTTCCCTGGATGGATGCCTTAGATTGGACATTTCTATAGACTTGTTTTAATTGGGGCATTTTCTCGGCCTTAGAACTGTAAACTGGCAACTCATTAAAATCTCCCTTTTGAAAGCCATTCTGTTTCTGGTATGTTGCATTCTGGCAGCTAGCAAACTAGAACAGATTTTGGTATCTGAGAGTGGAGTGCTGCTGCAATTTGCAAATACCAGATGTGTTGAAATGGTGTGTTGGATGGCTAAGGGGAAGATTCTGGAGGAACTGTGAAGAGAATGAAGGAGAATTCCTGGAGTGCTTGAAGAGACTGTTGGTGTAAACGGAACCGCTGCCAATCTGGACAAAGGTAGACACAAAAGGGAGAGATTGGAGTTTGCAGAGTGAGAAACATGAAGCTTGGGCCTGAAGCCAAGAAACCTCAGCCTGGAGAGTGGACCCACCCATATACATGGAGAGGGTGAGTTTACCCTAAAGGGTGAGGATGAGTCTCCAACCTTGTTGCAGTGGAAGAGTCGTGCAGCCTCAGGCCTTGGAGAAGGTAGAACATGCTCATTGGGGAACTGGGGAGAGCCTGGCTGCCCCCACATGGTGGGGTCCAGCATGTGCCCCGGAAATGGCAGAGAGCCCAGGGGTGACCCTGATGCCTGGGGAGAGTGGAGCCAAGAAAAAGGTGGTCTCCTCGATGTTCCCTGAGATTGATTTGGAAAGAGGCCGGCCACTGCATAGACCCTCGGAAAGGGTGGGATTGCCAGTTTCTAAAGCTGAAGGATAAATGACTTTCAGACTTTGAAATTCAGTGGTGTGTGCCATACAGGTTTTCCTTCCAGTTTCTCTGATCCTGTGACTGTCCTCCTTTGCATATTGGCATCAGATAACTTGTTTTGGGATTCACAGGTCTGCAGCCAGAAGAGAGTTTTTTGCACCTGTTTAAGGTGATGCTTGTCATTGCCAAGTTGACGAGGGGTGGACATGTGGTAGTTAGATTCAGTTGTCAACTTGGCCAGGTGAAAGGCACCTAGTTTTGTTGCTGTGGACATGAGCCAATAGTATGTGAATCTCATCTGTTGCTGCTTACATCTGCAGTTGGCTAGGAGGCATGCCTGCTGCAATGAATGACATTTGACTTAATTGGTTGCTGCTTAAATGAGAGAATGCAATGTAGCACAGTCAAAGCAGCTCAGCATACCTCATCTCAGCACTCGCAGCTCAGCCTAGGCCTTTGGAGAATCAGAAAGAAATCACCCTGGGGAAAGTTGTTGGAACTCAGAGGCCTGGAGAGAAGGCCGACAGAGACCATTCTGTGTGCCTTCCCACGTAAGAAAGAACCTCAGTGGAAAGTTAGCTGCCTTTCCTGTGAAGAACTAACAAAATAAATCCCCTTTTGTTAAAAGCCAATCCATTTCTGTTGTGTTGCATTCTTGCAGCTAGCAGACTAGAACAGGTGGCATGAGGCCAACACTGACAGTCGTGTAGAAACCTCAGCTTGGAGAACTCTTCTGGGTACCGGTTTCTGGGGTATGGAATGCTTTGACTGAATCCAAGAGTCTTTCTTACACAGGAGGTCTTTATTTGCAAATTTTGCTGGCTTGTATCAACATGCAAGTTATTTCCATTTTTTTCCCTCTTCCTGCTCTGATCCATATCAAACTATTACTTACTGAAATGTTTGTATCCTTTATACAGACCTCTTTATTTCCCATATATATATATTCTCATTTAGTTGTGTTTGAAATTTTTGAGGAAAAAAGTCTAACTTTTTTCCCTTTTAGGTCATCTAAATCTCACCCAAGACCTGTGGTCCATATAACTGACAGTCCAGTGGATGAGAGAAAGGTAGAATTTCTTCTAAAATTTATATTTATGATATAAAAGAATGAATCTTGATATCCTTAAGTATGTAAACTCTTCTAGTACTGTACTTACCAAACCTGAGATTGCTTACAAAGGTTGTGTATCTCATATACCAAGTGGCTTATTTTTACATTATGAAAAACAAATGAAAAAAGTAGAATCATTTAAAATTTTAAAGAACCAAAAAGTACCCTAAAATATCAGTAAAGTTAAATACACTTGAAAGTTTTTTTTTTTATATTTGGCTTGTTCTAAATAGTTTACCAGATTTTTCTGATAATCCTGACTAAAAGTATTCTTTGATGGTTTTGAATTATTTTCAACACACTTGGTCAGTTTTTATGTTGATTATTACATGTTGCCTTGTGTTAGCATCATGTCTAGATCTCATCTCCTCTAAGTGTTTGTTCATTAACAATGTAGGTATTAAAGTGTATTATTTAATGTAGCATTTTGAACCATCTTATGCCAATTATATATAAGTTTTAAATTCTGAAACTAGTTTCCTACAGTCAGCATCACAATAAACTTAAAAAGAATAGATTTTCCTTTCCCATAAATCTGGTTGCTAATCAAAGCCAGACTGAGAGGTAGTTATGTGTAATCATAGCCTTCCTTCTGCCATAGAGTTTTCTGTGATAGCCTAAGTGAGTGCTGGGCAGTGTCTGTGCTCCCAGGGCCTGGCCACCTGGACGTCTGGGCTTGGGGTTGGGGTTTGCCCAGGTCTTCCTGCCTTCTGTCCATGGAGGCCCAGAGTGTCTGTCACACTGCCCTCTTGGTGGAAGTTGTGATGAACCTGTTTACATAATGGTTTGCATTTAGAAAATTATCTTCTATCTCTTCTTCCTATTTCTAGTTCATTCATTCATTGACTCAGCAATTATTCAACTATTGGTACCCACCCTGTAACTTTTTTTATTTTGGCTTTACATTTTCTGTATTATCTTTTTTTTTAACTGAGGAATCTTCAGACACATGCAGTCCATACATAGTGTACCATCAATGACTCACATTATCATCATGTTGGTGATCACCATAATCATTTCTAGAACATTTGCATCACTCCAGAAAAGAAAGAAAAAGAAAAAAGAAAAAGCGCATACATTCCATACCCCTTATACCTCCCTCTCATTGACCACAAGTAGGTCAATCTACCCAATTTTTTTACCTTTTATTCCCCCCACCCCCCATTATTTATTTATTTTAACCTTATTTTTTCACTCATCTGTCCATACCCTGAATAAAAGGAGCAATGAGACACAAGGTTTTCATAGTCAAACAGTCATATTGTAAAAGGTGTTTAGTTATATAGTCGTCTTCAAGAATCAACGCTTCTGAAACATAACTCAGTGGTTTCAGGGACTTCCCTCTAGCCACTCCAATACACCATAAACTAAAAAGGAATACCTACATATAATGCATAAGAATAACCTCCAGGATAACCTCTTTACTGTTTAAAATCTCTCAGCCACTGAAACTTCATTTTGTCTCATTTCCCTTTTGGTCAGGAAGCGTTTGTCAATCCCATGATGCTGTTACCCTGTAACACTTTTCAAGGTGTTAATCATCTTCCTATGTATCTCCTTTCTATCACTTTCATGGCTGTTTTGACTTTCTCTTGGGGATGGGGGCAAGTTGGATGAAAAGTACATAAAAGTATTTTATTCATATCTTGACTCTGTTCTTTCTTTTTCTGCCTGCTCAGTTTTCCCCATACCTGTTCTCTCTCTCTCTCTCTCACACACACACACACACACACACACACACATTCACATATATATATATATATTTTTATTTACTTCTGAGTTCCTTTTTTGCTATACTTTATTTTAGTCCAGAATGACTTCTCGTAGTGGAGCATTTCACTGGGGAAAATTCAAGTTTCAGCTGTCAAAGTGTTGTTGTGGCTCCTTTATTGAAAGAAATGTCCTGCTTTTTTGGTGTGGGTCTCTGGTTAATGACATTAAGTCCTCTTAAGTCTTAGCCTCCAACTGCCACCTCACTTCAGTTCCACAAAGGTGAACTAGTGTTAATAGTTTATATTCTAGGTTTTAAACTTTTATGCACATCCTTTGTTCTCTTTCCTGTTTCCTGATTCCATACCCCCCACCCTCTTCCTGAGAACCAGTGCTGTGTTCATTTATAAATTCATGCAGAAGGATAAAGGAGAAACTGGAAAGAGGTTCTGCCCACCTGTATGCTTCCACCCCCATTCTCAGAGCAAAATGGAAAGGAGCATTCTTGGCTCAGGATATGGGAGTCAAAATGGGATTTTTACCCCACTTCTACTCATCCAGCTTTCTGTCTCCTGCTCTCCTTCTGAGAAGGAAAAGAGAGTTCTCTGTCTGCATTTTTTGAGATTCTCTGGCTGTCTGTCCTGAGTTGCTGCAGAAGCACAGCGTGGTCTGGGATGACATCTTAACATGTTCATTGAAAGTTCATTTCAGGGGTATGTGGCAGAACAGCAGGTGAGCTTCTTTTGGCAAAGACTTCAGGGAATGTTCTCTCTTCTTGCTGTGCTCTCCTGATTTTTCCAGAGCAAATTATTATCCTTTTGGACCAGATGAGAGTTAAAACCATGTGCCTCAGTGGATTTATTCACCAAATAAACTAAGATTTAGATGGCATGCCTGACATACTTCTTTTTTTTTTTTTTTTTTTTTTTATTTTTATTATTTAAAAAAAGAATTAACAAAACAATTAGAAATCATTCCAATCTACATGTACAATCAGTAATTCTTAATAACATCACATAGTTGCATATTCATCACTTCTTAGTACATTTGCATCGATTTAGAAAAAGAAATAAAAAGACAACAGAATAAGAATTAAAACAATAATAGAAAGAAAAAAAAACAAAAAACCTATACCTCACATGCAGCTTCATTCAGTGTTTTAACATAATTGCATTACAATTGGGTAGTATTGTGCTGTCCATTTCTGAGTTTTTATATCCAGTCCCGTTGTACAGTCTGTATCCCTTCATCTCCAATTATCCCTTCTCTTTTTTTTTTTTTTTAATTAACGGAAAAAAAGAAATTAACCCAACATTTAGAGATCATACCATTCTACACATGCAATCATTAATTCTTAACATCATCACATAGATGCATGATCATCATTTCTTAGTACATTTGCATTGGTTTAGAAGAACTAGCAACATAACCGAAAAAGATATAGAATGTTAATATAGAGAAAAAATTAAAGTAATAATAGTAAAATCAAAACAAAACAAAACAAAACAAAACAAAAACCTATAGCTCAGATGCAGCTTCATTCAGTGTTTTAACATGATTACTTTACAATTAGGTATTATTGTGCTGTCCATTTTTGAGTTTTTGTATTTAGTCCTGTTGCACAGTCTGTATCCCTTCAGCTTCAATTACCCATTGTC